>NC_056743.1:55271324-55571324 GCF_019279795.1 Protopterus annectens | reverse complement strand
GACTAAAGCTCCAAGACCAAGAGCTCATGGTCAGGGGGCTTTACTGCACTTCATCATCTCAGGCAATGTGTTGGCCTTACTACCTTCTGTATGTAGCTTTAACATTCCTTCACATGAATTAATGTATGTACCTTGTTCAAAGAGGACTTCACTTCTTCGCATTTAGAACTCCACTCACTTGCAGGACCCGGCTTCCTGACGAACCGAGAAAAAGACCTGCCTGGGGAGGAGTTCTGTTCAGAACTTACTACAAACAGCAAATGAGGTTAAACATGGTTGCAATAGCCTAGGGTGCATGTGGGAGTGTGAAGTAGCGTCAAGACAAAAAAAAAAAAAAAGAGAACAGCTTAGTCTCTCCCAGCAAGCATCTCGGAATGTTGGTATTCCGAATATGGCAGACCAAATGTGCGAATGGCTGAAGTCTGGTAATACCAGATGTAAATGCAAGGGAAATACTTACAAAGAACAGTAGCGCACATTAAGTTAGTTACCATAAAGTGTCTGCCATAAAACTACACCTGGGAGTACAGCTCCACATCCAAGACAGGCAGGAACTCTCAACTACAGGTGTTAGGCAGTAACTTCTAAAGCAGCTAAATCCTCCTCCCATTATCCAGTAATGACTAGCTTCCTCCTGCTTCATCTCCAATTTTTGCACAGTATGAAGAACACATGGAAATGAAAGGAAGGAGCAGCAAAGGTGGGAGCGGGGCTTTCTGCAGCCAGAGCTCTACTCACAAAGTGTGGAGCGGGGCTTTCTGCAGCCAGAGCTCTACTCACAAAGTGTGGAGCAGGGCTTTCTGCAGCCAGAGCTCTACTCACAAAGTGTGGAGCAGGGCTTTCTGCAGCCAGAGCTCTACTCACAAAGTGTGGAGCAGGGCTTTCTGCAGCCAGAGCTCTACTCACAAAGTGTGGAGCAGGGCTTTCTGCAGCCAGAGCTCTACTCACAAAGTGTGGAGCAGGGCTTTCTGCAGCCAGAGCTCTACTCACAAAGTGTGCTTAAAGCAATACTCAGAACTTCTGCATTCCTACTGCAGGATACACAGGACACTGTCCACACCTGTGCTTCTTGACTGGTGCCCTAGGACAGCAATGCCTTTGATTTCAGTGGCTCCAAAGGAAAACATGGACATGGAGGCTACGCCTACTTTATGCTCCTCCTTTGGAGGGGTTTGCAGAATGTTTACCGTGTGTGTGTAGCAGAATGATGTGGATTTAGCCAGGCATTTTGCAAGGTATTACCTGACCATTTTCTCTGTCTCTCTCTGTATCCCTGACAAATAAGACCAAAAGGTGGCCATATTTACAAATGTTTTACACAGACAGAACAAAACACATCAGATGTCTGCACATCCATGCAGTGTAATAAGTTCCCTCCTTTTATGAGCATTGACTAAGGAACACCTGAACATGAAATCCCTGACTCTGGTTAGCTTCTGTTGCAACCTTTGTCATGAGTAAGGAATTAGTAAACATGGAGACACTGATCTTGTGCACAATTAAGGTGGACATACAGGCAGGGCCTCAAATTCTCATATTTGCTTGTGTGAAGTGATGACAATCAAAAACAAAGTCTTCTGTCAAAAATAATTAAGATCTCCTGACAAGGTCAGCAGAGTAAATTGCTAAATCATTTCAAATGCACAGCAACAGAGACACCAGGTCTCACTCGGGCATTTCAACAGGAATGCAACTCTGACAAATGCTTTGTACAACCCGGATAATGACAGGTTTTGCAAAGGTTGGTTGACACTGAAATTTGGGATGAGATTTGTTCGTGTACATAGATTGAAGAGAAACAGAAAAGTGAGATGAACATTTCTGAGGCAGGAAAAAAAAACATGATGACAAAGAGCAGGAGTCAATGTGAGGGCTGGCTAACCAGAGGGGGCATAACTTCCACTTGTCCTTCTATGCCTGTAGCATTTTTCTCCAATATAGACAGCATTAGGCTGAGGCTAAGAAAATTAGAGGCTGTACTTCTTGGAGCTCCCCAGAATGGACATGCAAGCAAACGAGCTCCTCCTGCTGATGTGCACTATGTTACAGCTGGACGCAACTGGCTCTGGACTTTCACTGCAGTGAGTGTTAATGTCTAGTCTCAAAAGTAGGAGACCCTTAAACAGGGTGTCAATAAAAGATGCTTTACTGCCTTTGACAAAGGGGATTAGATAAAGCCAAGCATGCCTTTCAATTACTATGCTACATCCAGTCATCCTAGCAACACCCTCAGTGAACCTTTACGGCACTCAGACCATGATGTTGTTAAAGACAGCACTGGAGGTCAGTCTGAGCCATGAGTCCGCTTCACAAGAAATCTGAAGGCATCCCTTCTGTGGCTTAATGTACTGCACCAAGTATCTGTCTTTTAGAAATGCATCATGTGTAAGGCATTCCAGTGTCCTCAGAATTAGGGTGGTGGATGTAAAGTGGATTATTTGCCCATGAGAAAGGTTGATGAGAACAAGGCTGGGAAGGAGGGGCTTCAACAGTGAGATGGTCATACTTGAGTCTAGAACATCTACTCAAACTGCATTTCCGTCTGCTTTCTAAGGAATTGGGGCCACTGTATTAGGGAGTTTCCATGGATACTTTTAGTATGTCTACCACCCAGGACGATCAATCGTTTTGTTAGCACTTTGTTGCCGTCTTTAGTGTAATAAGACAGAATCTGAAGGTCATTTTATGTTCTTCTGGAGTAGCCTTCTTACTTGGGAGAAACCGGGATCACTGGGAAGGGATGGAGGAAAAGAACAGAGACTCAAAGAAACTTTGTCATTTAGGACCATGCAAGTGTAGCCTAAACGAAATTACAAATGCCAGCTCACGAGAGAAATGCACAGCAAATAATATAGATACAGCGGTATCAAAGAATAACTAACAAAATAACACGTATGACATGCAAATGGTAGTTCACATTACATAAACACATTCAATACCTATTATCCAATGATAAATAATAAATACCCACCACCAAACCCCTACACTGTTAAGATGGAGAATAAATAGGGACTACAGAATAGCAGCTGTTTGGTTACCATATTGCACTTGTTAACCTTAGACATGATTCAGTATAGCCATCACATCACATAATAGTAATGCTGGTGGTAATTGCTCAGAGCAGCAGAATTAAATGAAAAAAAAAAGAGGTTTCAATGCATCAGGTATTATGGTTGGTGTCCATATTAATAAGTCTCACAGTTGTAGGGCGCAAACTGTTCCTGAATCTGGTAGTCCTACAGCGGAAGCTGCGGTACCTCCTTGCAAACGCAAGTTGTGAGAACAAGTGTTGCCCTCCATGTCCTCATATGTGGGGTCTACTTTTAAGGGGTAAATTCAGATGTTCTCTCTTTGGCTGTAGCATTTTTGAGTTATTTTGAGATGTGGAGAAATAAAGACCAACAAGCCTGGACAGTTGGTCACAATCAGCAGCCAATGACAAATGATCTTCTCAAGGGGGAAAAGTAAAGATGATGAATAAGGGGGCTGCAAGCAAGCCAGTGGCACTTCCCTAACTGCTTCTGTGGCTTCAGCTAGTAATATGGTGGTGGTCTTAACTTTAGCACCTCCAGACAGCTCCATAAGTTCAGCATTGGCCTTCCTTATGCCTAATAGAATTAGTGGACTTGTGGCATCAAGGGCTGGACAGTGGAAAAGCTTGGGAGAGAGATGTGGAGCAGTAAGCCTCTCTGGGCTCCAAGATCTTCACATTTTCTAATACTTATTTTCTGAACGTTTTGTACTGGAAACACTGGGTACAATCTCCAAACTCCGTGCAGACACTGTGGTGATTCACTCCTAAACAAATATGACAGCAACTGTGGTCGTCAGTAAAAAGGATCTGCTTAGCACATGTACACAAGAAGAAAACCTTCCATAAACAGTAGCAGGCTGCATGCAAACGAGGAGGAATTTACACACCCTAGTCGAGGAAAAAGCAAGCAAATGTCTGCTTTAAATATGGTCATGATTATGGAAGGAAACCGCAACAAATCCTTAAATTTAGAAAAAATGATGAGGCCATTGTACTTTGCTAACTACTTCATTTAACAGAGAAAGAACTAGAAAGAGAGGGGAAAGTTACTCTCTGTATGGATAATTGTGGAAGGGCGCAACGGCCTGTGAAAATTCTTTCTGCCAAGCCCTAATGCCTGTGGCAAGATGTCTTGCCTATCTTGCAGTCAGAACTTTAGTATAACAGATCATTCAAACAACCTACCCTGAAGTGTTACAAACTCAGATTGTACACCATGTTATTGGGATGTCTGCTTCGCACATAAGGGACGATGGATTTTCAACTCCCACTAACTTACCTGATGTAGTTCCACACATTAATGTGAATATGTTTGCATTATGTGCATACATATACACGGACCTCTCAACTGCTCCTATTTTGGAACAACTTCCAATTCTCAGGTCACATTTACCACTGAACAAGATGTTCCTATTTTTGGAGTAAAGTTAGAATTTTTTAGGGCTGATTTCACACAATTTTCTAGTACACAGAAAAATCACACTACATGACCAACATACTAGTGGTAAAAATCATTTAAAGAAAGAGGACACACATCTGACATCTCCCTTTTTCTTGAACAAAAATAAATCACCTTGTGAGATATAATTTTGAAACACATAATTAAAGTCTACAGATTTTATACTCTCTCTTTGATAATGTGCCTGTATTTTTCCATCATTTCGCATCACACACTGCTTTTTTTAAATGTGCTTCTAAGCAGAATTGCACATTCCTACAGGAAGTGGAAAGATTCTGTACTACTTAGTATTCAAATTTTATGCTAATTACATGTCCAGATTTTTATCTGGATGCTACTACTTTCAGATGTCTACAGGTTGAGAGGTATGCATACATGTTTGTTTCTACATCTCTCTTCAGTAGACCATGTATTGTGTCCACTTTGGTGTGATGTATTTGGAATGCTGGCAGACACATTTAGATGGAAAACCACTTCAGATACAACATCTCCTCCATTCTTGCTCACTGCATTTAGTAATGCCACAAAATGCACAACAGATTACTGCCATCATTGATGTGACAGCTTATGTGACCATGTTAACCATTTGACAGCATTACACCAGGGTTTAATAATTGCTTTAATGCCTTTTTGGTCTAACCTTAACCAGCTGAAATGGTGATCATTACTGTAAACTACCAAAATATGTGTTTACTCACTCAGTCTGTACAATTTGATAAATACTCTGTGTAGTCATGCCTTCCCCACTTACATTTGTGTAACTTAACTTGCATTCAAAGCCGGTTCACGTGAGAAAAAGATTTGTTGATCAGCTCACTTGGCAGCTCTGGAATAAGAGTGCATAAATACATTTAGCTCTTCTTCATGGCATTAATAACATCACCATCACCAGTTCTCCAGTATACCAATTAGTCTAGTGAAGTTCCTCCATCCTCCCCAAATGTAGCAACCTTTAATCTAAGTTGACTATGCCAGTACTGGTAATCTGATGGTTTTACATCTACAGTGGTTATTAAGACCCTCCATCTCTTTCTACATTTCCAAAGTGTGCCATTAACTGACCATGCTCGTCTGTCCTTCAAAGCTAGCCGACCAATGGAAGGAGGGCACATTTCATTACCAGAGATGAGCAGCACAGTTCTATGTTTGAACAGGACAGATGAGTACAAATATGAAGGCAAGAAGTCCTACCAACATGACCATGTCCTGCTGCAGAGGTTCATGGGTAATTACTGGGCTAACTACCACCAGGGCCTTTATAAGCCTAGCAGTGCAACACAATCCAGTTATGTCCCTGTGTAACATGGGAGTTTATTAGGAGGGATATGTTAGTCAGGAAGTTTCTAGAGGCTATGTGTGTGTGTGGGGTTGTTAAACAGATGCCCACATTATCAGAGACTTGGGGGCCAGATCCAAGGTGAATTTACAATTTCCCATCCATTGGGATGCAGTGTGACCTTAAATGGTGGGCACAGTTTTAACAATACCCACCACTCGATATGAAATCTTCTGAGAATATAATCAGCCCACCATAAGGGTACCTAAAATAACAAAATGCTGCTTCCTTTGGATGCTCACCCCAAGCAACCATATCTGCAGGTCTGTAGAGACAGAACACTGTCAGCATGTCAGACACCTAGCAGCAAAACCCAAATTGGCAGATGTGCTTAAGTTACGTCATCCCTTCGGGAAAGGTGTTATGGCAACAAGCCCTTAGCCCCTACATTTTTTTCAATTCCAGACATCATTCAACATTACAAAATGGAAAGAGAGTAAAGGTACTACAGCATTCCTAACATACAGACAAGTCACAATCCACGAGAGCCGAGAAAGTACAGGATGAATGTCAGAGACTCCAAGAGAAAAATTTAACCATGCAGAAAAGATGTGTCAGGGACATTCTTAACATGGAAATCTGTGGAAAATCACTCCCCAGTCCAACTGGTGAATCTGGGTATTTTGAGGCAATGTTACAACTGCCTCATGTACAAAGACAACCCTCTCCTCCTACCACCAAACACCAATACATGTGAGAGATGCAATCATACAGCCAAACTGGAGGATAAGCTCTCTCAACCCAAGACTGGATCAGACAGTCAACAGGAGAAGGGAAATACTTGCATCACACCACCAAGTCTCACACAGACCCATTAATGTGTGTTTTCTGCACTAGCAGAAAACACACATAAATACATGAAAACATAATTGGAGGCTCTAAATAAAAATTTGCAAAAACAACAGAGACCTCCAAAGCAAACATCCAAGCAACCTCCAACCCCAACACAAACCATAAAACACATACTTCACAAAACCAGTGTGCCATGCAATCACAGCCCTTAAGGCAAAATAACATAGCCAACATACTAGTAATAGGTGACTTTATAGTCAGGCACACTGACGTCCCACTCACTAGGCTAAATAAGGAGAAGGTTATTGTTAGCTGCCTGTTGGGTGCCAGGATCCACCACATAACACAAGCACTCAGGTCACTCCAGAACAAGTACAAATATGACTCTGTCATTGTCCATGTTGGTGTGAATGACCTGAGCCGTACCTCCCTGGACTACATGAAAAGAGACATGGAAGACCTCTCTGATCATGTAGCCCAGGCTGGTATGACCCTGACCCTGAATAGCATCCTGCCCTCACCAACAATGATACTATGGTATAAAGAAAAAATTCTCGATTTCAACAGCTGGCTAAGTTTCTGCTGTCAATTTAAAGGGGATCCAGTGTCTGTCCACCTGGGATGACATGCTCGACAAGCTATGCTGCTTCGCTAAAGACGGCTTGCACCTGTCACCCTTAGGCTTTCGAACACTGGCCAAGGCTCTTGCCACCTCCATAGTGCCTTTTTTAGGCAAGGCTCAAAAGACAGACCCACTGCCGTAAATAGCACAAGTAACAAAAAACTGAAGGTAATGCTACTCAATGCCAGAAGTCTAAACCTCAAAATGCATGCACTCGAGGCACTCCTCAGTATGGAGAAAATCGATATAGGTGCAGTAACAGAAACCTGGTTTAAGGCTCCAGAGAGCACCCCAGCACTACCAGGCTACAACTCATACCATACATTTCGGCCACAGAACCCGAACTGAAATACAAAAGGCGGGGGCGTATCCATATTCATCAAGGATACCCACACCTCCAGGTTAGTGGCACAGCACGATGCCTCAGAGATCATCCACATGCAACTAACAATGGGCAAAACTGCAGTTCAAATTGTAGCTTGCTACAGATCACCCACCATGTCCCAGGACCCCCATTCCGCGTTTCTGGAAACATACAGGTTCTACCAAACACCCTAATATTGGGTGATTTCAATTACCCACACATTAACTGGGGAACTACTCAAGTACTAACTCCCTTGCCCAACATTTCCTGAAATTTATAAACTCAAACGCCCCGGTTCAACTGGTCAACACTCCCACCAGAGATGACAACATATTGGACCTGGTCATCACCAACATGGGCGACCGGTGTTCCACACTGGAGGTCAACCCCTCACTGGTTGGATATGACCATAAACAAATCACTTTGGATATCCACATTCTGCCCCCACCCCTGCACAAGGAAACGACCATGAAAAACTTTTCAAAAGCAAACTTCACATTACTTAAGACCGAGATGGAAAGTTTCAAAGCCCCATGCTAAAGGTCCAAGCTGCAAAATCCTTTACTAATGCATTCTACGGGCACCTACAAGAATGCATGGACTGTGCTATCCCAAGCAAAACCAAGACTCACATCTCCAAGAAAAGGAAACCAGTCTGGTGGACTCCTGCCATAAACAAGCTATACAACAGGAGGAGGACACTAGTACAGAAAAGAGTAAAATCCTAAGAAGGAAAGACATCCCTGATCAGTATCAGCAAGAAACTATGATCCCTCATAAAATCATCCAAGGCGATCTTCGAAAGAAAAATTGCCAAGGACTCCAAAGATAACCACAAGGCATTCTTTAGCTATGTCAAAAATTTAAGTGGCAATGCTCAGATCTGCTCAGAGTTGGTGCAGAATGGCACAAAATACACTGAACCGACCAATATCGCCAACATCCTTGGCAGACAGGTTCAGCGCAAACTTCACCCCCAAAAGGGCCCATAACCATACCAGAAGAATGTAGAGTCCCTGAAATCACAGACACTCAGGTTAAAACAGCCCTTTTCAAAGACAAAAACACAGCAGGACCGAACGGTGTCCCAGGCTGCGTCCTACATGAGCTCAAAGACGAACTAACCCCTCACCTAAACACACTGTTCAAACTCAGCCTCTCCACAGGCTACGTACCCATAGGGTGGAGCACAGCAACGGATATTCCACTCCACTATGCTGGAGCCACAACAGACCCCGGTAATTATCGCCCTATAAGCCTGACTAGCTTGGTCTGCAAGGATATGGAGCGCACCATCATGGAACTCATTAACAGAGACATTGGGAACCTCCCAACACTGGACCCTACCCAGTTTGGCTTTGTTAAAGGCAGATCATGCCTCCTAAACCTGGTGGACTTCTTTGAGACAGTTACCAAGGCTATAGACAAGGAAAAGGTGGTACACACAGCCTACCTAGACCTCGCAAAGGCCTTCAACACCATTCCCTATTATGTTATTATAGACAAGCTCACCAGCCTGAGCATAAACACCTACGTCACAAGATGGATTGCCAACTGGCTCATGGACAGAACCCACATGGTGAGAGTTGCGGGAGCTAGGTTTGACTCTAAACCAGTTACAAGTGGCATTCCCCAGGGCTCAGTCCTAGGACCCCTCCTGTTTGGCATATACTTCTCAGAGGTACAGGCAAGAATAGGAGGACTATGGCAGACCACGTTCGATGACCACTGCAAACTAGGGGCTGTAATTGACTCTCCGGCTGACACATACATCCTCCAAAAGAGTCTCACTGAGACGGATACCTGGTGTCAAAATCCTGGCCTTAAGCTAAATGCCAAAAAGTGCATAGTCATCCCATTTGGGAAAAAAAAGTACCCATAAACTACCACATAGGTGGTAGTCCCCTAAATACAGAAGACGTAATAAGGGATCTGGGGACCCAAGTAGATACTAATCTCACCTTTGATAATCACATTGCCAAAGTGGTTAGACAATCCTTCTATGTGGCCCACGCCCACCTAATCACAAAAGGGTTCGCATCCAGATCAAAAGAGGTCATTGTGCCCCTCTACTCATCACTCATCAGACCCATCATAGAGTACAATGCCCCATTTGGGATGTACCTTACAAGACACCTGCAACAGCTGGAAAGACCACAGAAGTACCTCACCAAGAGGATCACTGGCCTTAAACAGATGCCCTATGCAGCTCGACTGAAGAAACTTCAGCTTTACTCGGTTGCATACCGCCTACTCAGAGGTGATCTCTGCCTGACATACAAGGCCATGTCCAACCCAGAACTGATGGACATGGTCCAACTAAAGAAAACCTTATCCCCTCGAGCAACACGCTCTAGGGATCAAAACCTCACCACAACAATAAATAGGACATGCTGGAGGGATAGATTCCTGTCCCAGAGACTTCCCATGCTTTGGAACAAGATTCCAATCTACATTAGGCAGAGCTCCTCACTAACACTCTTCAAGAGAAACCTTGACGTTTGGATGGGAAACAAAGTTTACCCTGAGGATCACTTCAATGGCTCTGCTGGACAGAGGCACAGTGAACTAATCTAAGGGGTGGCAAAAGCCAACACATTCTGGCTAGGCTTATAAATGCCTTCAGGCAGATAGCCTAGCACCTACCTATGAAACTATAAAATCAGAGTTGATAAACTTAAGTTTTGTGGCTAAGGGAAAAACATGACCGTGACAAAAAGCATCCCTCATGCTTGACTAGGAGTTTTAATCTATAATTTGCGGCTTTAATAACAGTTAGTACAAGGGACAAGATCTAATGAAATGAGAACTGTTTAACAGGAACTGACAGACTTAGGGAAATAACATGGTAGCTGCTTAATGGCAAAGCAGTAGAAATGCATTGTTCTAGGGGGAGGGGTACATGTACATAGTAAATTCCTTGCTGAAATCATGATGATCGACACAACTACATATGTTAGTGATGGCTGACGCAGCAAAGCAAGCTTGTAGGGAAACCTTAACAATCGTATTAACAGAGCTTGGGTGCAACAGTCTGAGCTTGGGAATGAAGCATTTTTTTATTTACAGTTTGTTGACTGCATTAGTTGTACTAGTCTACTGCCTCTTTGCTGGAAAGCTCCCAGGAGACATTTATACAGTTCAGGGAAATTTGTTTAGGGCACCTGGGAGCTTCCCCTACTCTTTTCAAAGAGTACGGAGATGCTGTTTGGCAGTTACACTTCTGGTTTCCATTCCAGCACGAAGGTGGCTTAGAGAAACTGGAAGGAATATGGAAATAGCACAAATGTCAGACAGCAGAAAAGAGGAGGAGTGTGTGCAGAAGCAAGTAGACTTAGAGAGCTGTCGTTTGAGTGGTGAGGTCATAAATGAGGGATCGGATGAGATGCTGGTGAATGCTGATGTGAAGGTTAACTGAACCTTTGCAAGATTCGGAGTACCTATTTTAAAAAGGTCTGTTTTCTGGGTAGAAGTTTGTGTGTGTAGTTACAACCCTTCAATTGTGAGGGTTGCGGGATGATTTAAAAGAAATGATTATGCAGAGTGAACCAGAGAGTGAAGTGGCGGCATCATGGGGTGACATTATGCACAATATTCAGGAAGTGAGAGAAATTTCAGAAGAAAGTCATATGCATTGATGGTAAAAGAGGGGGAAAAAGCAATTAAGAAAAAGAAGAGGAGGAAAAGAAATCCCGAAGAAGAAATTCATTGTATAGCTCAGTGGTAAGAAGGAAAAAAAACTATAAAGCACAAGGTATGGGACACAGTTATTGACCCTTGGAAATATCACCCAATGAGGTAAGAGCTTTCATTCATATTAATAGAGACTTACTGTGACACTACATTTGAAACTGGGCAATACATGGGTTTTTAGAGAAATTTGGAAAAAAAAAGACTGTAATCCACGGAACCTTTATGCAGTGTAGTCTTTTTATAGGGAAAAAAAAAGGGGGATTGCTATACAATTTCGAACTTAAGTATATAAGGAAGCATTGAAAGACTATTTAAACAATGCTTGTGAAGAAGAGTTGGACATTACGAAAGTACATGATGATAGAGGTCAATGGAATGGGGGATGGGATTTAGTACAATTTTAAAGATGGAAAATTTAAATATTGTGCATATTCTGAGTGCAATAATTGCTAAAGGAAATAGAGGGCATATAAGATATAAGGGCCAGCCGAAAACCTGTTTTTGTGGAAAAACTACTTATTAAGTTACTGTGACAAAAGAAGATTATATTTTGTTTGAGGTGAAGTGGGACATGAAGCCAAGAAATGTAAATTGATGTGTAAAAAATGATGAACAGTTGGGCATGATTTAATTAACTGTGATGAACACTTGCATGCTGGGAAGAAGAGCAGATACAAGAACATGTGCATGACATAAAACAAGGTAGAGAATGAACATGAAAAACAAAACATCATAAAAGGGACATAAAAACATGATGGGTAAAGAAAAACAAACAAATGAAGATGAGCAATCAGTACTGGAAACAAGTGAAGAGGAAGTATTAGTTGGAAAATAGTAAGAGGTAAAAAAAACGTGCAGTAGGGAGAAGGGATAGGAAATGAAAGGGTAAAAATGTAATTATGAAAGAAAATAAAAAAGATAAGGGTCAAGATAAAAAAATAATACATCTGGAAGAACCTGAGAGTCTTATAATACAAGTTAAGAGTATACAAATGTTAAAAAGATGGTTAGGTGTTGTGGAATGGTGTATATTACTCAATATGATTGTAATTCTTTAGAAGACACAAAAATCTTGACAGAAGAATGGAAGCAGACTGAAAACTTATGGTCTGGGAGTATTGTATGGAACATGGGGAAGGATATATGTTCACAAATTCATAGGTTCATAGGTTCATTCATAGGTTCATAGGTTCATACTAGGCTATCTGCCCTAGGGCATTTATAAGCCTAGCCAGAATGTGTTTGGCTTTCGACACCCATTTTAAATTTATTTTGCTATGCCCTTTTTCAAGGTTAGTATACTGTGCCTCTGTCTAACAGTGACACAGAAGTGATACCCGGGGTAAACCTACGATCTCCCATCCACTCATCAAGATTCCTCTTGAAGAGAGTCAATGAGGGACTCTGCCTAACCTGGACTGGGATTTTATTTCAGAGTGAAGGGAGCCTCTGGGTTATGAATCTGTCCCTCCAGCATGTCCTATTTATTTCAGTGCAAAGGTTCAAGTCTCTCGAGCGAGTAGCTCGATGGGATTTGGATTTTCTGAGGTGCAGCATGTCCATTAATTCTGGGTTGGACATGGCTTTATACGTCAGGCACAGATCGCCTCTGAACAGGCGGTATGCCACTGAGTAGAGCTGGAGTTTCTTTAACCGGGCAGCATATGGCATCTGTTTGAGCCCTTTGATCCTCTTGGTGAGGTACTTTTGGGGTCTTTCCAGTTGCTGCAGGTGTCTGGTAAGGTACATCCCAAAAGGGGCATTGTACTCAATTATGGGCCTGATGAGGGATGAATAAAGAGGCACGATGACCTCCCCGATCTAGATGTGAATCCCTTCATGATTAGGTGGGCTATATAAAATGTTTTTCTAACCACTTTGGCCATGTGGTTGTCAAATGAGAGATTGCTATCAACTTGGGTCCCCAGGTCCCTAATTACTTCTTCTGTACTTAATGGATTACCACCTATGTGGTAATTTGTGGGCACTTTGTTTTTGCCAAAGGGGATGACTATACACTTTTTGGCATTTAGCTTGAGGCCATGGCTCTGGCACCAGTTGTCTGTTTCTATGAGGCCCTTTTGGAGGATGCTTGTGTCGGCTGGAGAGTCGATTATGGCGCCCAGTTTGCAGTCATCTGCGAACTTGGTCAGCCACAGTCCTTCCGTGTTGGCCTGTACCTCCGAGAAATATATACCGAACAAGAGAGGTCCCAAGACTGAGCCTTGTGGGACACCACTTGTAACTGGTTTGGAGTCTGACATGTCATCTAAATTGCTGTGTTATGTAACAAAATAGGTAAGGTTTTAGATTATACTTTAGTTGAGTTAGGTAGAATAACAGTGGTGGATACAAGATATATGACAGACATGTATAGAATCATTGCAATATATTCACATAAAAAAGGAAGAGAGGAAATCAAACTATGTAGGAGTGAATATGGAAATATTAGTAGCAGACTTTAATTGTGATTTAAGGAAACAAAAGAAAGGCGGTAATGATGTTAATATGGTATATGAATAAAGAAAAGTGGAAAGCTGTACATAGGGATAATATACATTGGACTTATAAAAGGAATGAAATAAAAACAGAGACTGGTTATTTCATATCGGATACTTTAAAAATTATAAAACCTGGAACAAAGGAAGCAGGTTTCTTGGCTCATTTAGCTGTATGGGTAGAAGTAAAGGAAAAAGAGGAGGGTATAAGGATAGGGAAAGGGATCGAAAGGTTTAATGGAAAAGATACAGATGAGGAGGAAGAAAGGAAATGGATAGACTATGAGAAGATCATGTAGAAATGAGAAAAAGAGGAGGGTATAAGGATAGGGAAAGGGAGCAAAAGGTTTAATGGAAAAGATACAGATGAGGAGGAAGAAAGGAAATGGATAGACTATGAAGAACATGTAGAAATGAGAATATTTTATGAAAATTGGGACCGACTGATGGTTACATTTTAAAGGAAAATATAAAAACTGCTTTTTAGAATGTCAGATGATGAAAAGGAAGAAAGAAAGAAGAAATATAGGTTAAGTCAGGTAGTAATTAGAGACATATTAAGAAATAATAAACATTTTTATGGAAAGGAAAAGGAAATATATGAAATGAACCAATAAAGGATATAAATGTTATATAGACAAAGGTACCATTTACAAGGGAAAAATAAGCATTGGCTCCATATTTGAGTAAATGGTGAGAGAAAATGAGAGAGTAATAAGAGAACTGGAAAATAGTGAAGGAAAGAAAGTGAACAGGCAATTTTTTGAAGTAATAGAGCAGGATGTAAAAATACATTAAAGAAGATAGAGACAAAAGAGATGCAAATATGGGAGGTGAAGTTACGTAAAGAAAAAAATGAGACTATGGAAAAAAGTACAGGTGTAGGAGAGTTTGATGAAATATTAAAAGATCTAGAAATGGAGAAAGTTACAGGAATAGATGGAATTGAATATCATATGTATTATAATACTAAAGAATGGCAAAAGGTATATTTTGCATAAGTATTGAATGAGTGGTTAGCAAAAGGGCTAAATAAAGAAATATGCATGGGGCCATGAAATTTATATGGAAAAAATAGAACAAAGTAAGATATAACGAATTGGAGACCAACAGTTCTAAATAACACAGATTTATATATTTATGAGAATAATAGGGAAAGGTGTGGGCAGGTTGATGGAGTCTATGATTTTTGGAAAAAAAGGAAAGGAAGTCAGGATTTACTATGGCTATTAAGAGAGATAACAGATGATAGCATAATTAAAAAAAAGTGGAAACTAAAATATCGGTTGGAGACATGAATAAAGCATTTGATAAAATATAATATGAAGAATTTTGGAATATATTATGAACCTACAACATAAGTGATAAAATAGAAGTTGTAAGATCAGTACATAAAAATAATATTATAAAAATAATATAAAATGGATAGTTAAGTAAAATAAATAAGAACAGAACGTGGGATAAGACAAAGTTGCCTAGCAAGCATTATCTTACTTGCGTTAGTTATAAATGTGACTGTAAATGCAATGAATAGTAAGTTGAAAATGGCAAGGTACAGAATAATAGAGGGAATATATGTTACATGCAGATGACCAAGAATAAGAAATGGATGGGACAAGGAATTAGGAAACTAAGTATTTGAATATGACTGGTATAAGTATTAATAAGGATAAAAATAACAGATTTTTTTGGGGGGGTGAATTAGAAGGTATTCGCTTTAATGATGAAGATCTAGATAGTTTAGGAATAACATATGGGGTCAATATGAAGAAAGAAACAGTGGGAAGGATTGATACAAAAACTGAAATAAATATGTTTGTTTTAGAGATTATATAGATCATACAAGGAAAAAGGTATACTTAAACTATTTTGATAGGTAAGATTGCCTATTTAGCAAGTGTATACATGATTCTAGGTATGAAAAAAAAATGCTATTGACTATACATTCATTCATAGGGGGTTCAAGACTAAATTCTGTGAGGAGAGGAGTTCTGTATGTGAAGGGTAGGAGGAGGACTAGGTTTAATAAATCGGATTACATATTCAAAGCTGCATGAACTAAGTGTTATGGGGATAAAAAGAAAATGCGAGTATAATAAATGATGTACTGAAAACTAAATATAAAGATGTTTGGGAAAGTTTAAGATGTGGAAAAAGATGGAACAATGTTAATAATGAGATTAAAGAATATTAAAGCAAGGTATTATTATGGAAATTAAAAATAGGAAATGTACAAAAGAACAGAAAACACTGGTATGAAAATGTTATGATAGAATGTTACTATATTTATCCCTGGAAAAACTTGGATAATGAAAAAAGAAAGGCAATTAAAATAAGGCTTATATGGAAAAATGTATGATTGTAAAGACTTTTATGTGGAAGTTAATAAGTAAACTGCCTGTTAAAGCAAATATGCCTTATAAAAGGATTCAGGAGAGGGTACATAACCACTGTGGAGAGATTGAGAGGAAAGAACCAGTTTTCTTGAATTGTACAAAAATTGTGAAAGATGTAAAAATGGCTATAATAGAGTATGGATACTATGATAAAAAACAAAGGAAGTGGGGTATGGAGCCTAGATAGCCAACTGAGAGCAGTGAATTCTGAGAGCTCCATAAACTAATATAATAATATAGGAAATTTTATTATTTTCAAGTTTAAATATCAATTTTGGTGGAGATATACAAAAATGTTCCTGTCAAGTAACTTGAAGATATATTGAATCACTGAATATGAACAACTCAAGGAATCCTCACCCAAATGCTGCTTTGATGACATCTACCTTACAGGAACTATCTTTGAAGTTGGATGGCTTTAAAAAGGACTTAGAAAATCTCAAATTAAATTCTCAAAAACAGACTGATACTCTTAAGGAACTATTACAGCAACACCATACAAAAATAACAAATATAGAGACTTCTCTAAATGACATTGAAGGGAGACTCAAAGAGGAAGAATTCCAAAAAGAATTTCTGCTTAAACAGAATACATGGCTGCTTAACAAAATAGATGACTTAGAAAACAGGGAAAGGAGAAATAACATAAGGATCTTTGGTCTGCCTGAAAACACTGATGGTGAAGACATTATTTCATTCTTAACAACCTGGATTCCTGAATTTATAGACTTGAAACTGGGACTTTCATTTGGAATTGAAAGGGCACATAGAGCACTGAGGAAACCTGCTTCTAACTCAACAAATACTCCACCTAGATCCATAGTTATAACACTTCTTTCATTTCTGGAAAAGGAACTAATATTAAAATCTTCTTGGAGAAAATCAGACTTAAAATACAATCAAAGCCTGATGAGGTTTGACAATGATTATTCTTCCAGAATACTAGAACAAAGGAAAAAAGTCTGGCCAATAATAAAACTGTTGAAACAAAACAACATTAAAGCACAGCTGGCCTTTCCAGCCAAGATAAAAATACTTTTTGCCAATGAGATGAGAACTTTCAATGACTTAGAAGAAGCTACCTTATTCATCAAGAACAACAACATAGTGTATATCCCAGAAAAAATGTGATGGATGGCCCCTACTCTTAACAGAATGAAAGAAAAAACATTGGACTGATTCTAGAAAGAAGAAACAAAAAACTGATTCCAAGATAGCTGTCCCAAAAAAATAACTCTTACAACTACACCTCTCAAAGTATCAACTGATATGGTACATCACTTTTCATCTATTATTTAAAAAAAAAAGAAGTGTTTCTTAAACAACTAAGAAACAGTTATGATTTACTCAGAATGTTCAGAGAGTCCAATAATTCTTTAAAAACAAAGGTAGGTCAAGATGGGTTACTATTTACATTATATACAAGCCAAACAAAGCAACATCAGGGGTGGCTCGTGCTATTGGGTTGCAGGACTGCAATCCCCCCCCCAGCTGTAAAACAAAAAGAAAAGAAAAACAAATGCGAGCTGCGGAACATGCACACTCGTGGCATTTCCCGATATCCGGACTGCTTGTGAATCAGTCTGGAGCATGCCCACAGAATACAGACTTCCTCACCAGCAGTCCGGTTCAAACTCAAGCCATGGAACATCGCAGATGCACACTTACGGTATTTGCCGATATCCGGACTGCTGGTGAACCTGTCTGGAGCATGCACACAGAATCCAGACTGTCTCACCAGTAGTCCGGATTAGCTTTGCACGGGCTTTTGGATGTTACAGACATAGTTTTATGGACATTTGGAACTGCAGGAAGGAATATCTCAGTGTGGGCATTTACGTAAGGTATGGAATTCTATTTGAGTTCAGAGTGTATGTGTGTGTGTGTGTGTGTGTGTGTGTGTGTGTGTGTGTGTGTGTGTAAAGTTGCTATATGGTGGTGGGTAGAGAATCAGGCTTGAAACCTATACCGTGGGTCCAGGTGGCAAGAGCCAGAATTCCCTACCCACCATAATTTGTAAAAAATTTGCAGATTTTTGCCTCATACATATTTGTTCTGTTCCTCATAAAATCTGTGGTTTCTGTATTTTTGTGTCTTTACAAAGTCAGTAGTGGAGTGGTAGCATTGTTGACTGACAGCTACAGGTTCTTTGGTTTGATTCTTGGCTGAGGTGCCTTCTGTGTGGAGTCTGCATGTCCTCCCTGTGTTTGTGTGGGTTTCCTCTGGGTGCTCTGGTGTCCCCCCATCTTACAAAGACATGTGCCTGGAGTGTTTCCCCCTGGGCCTCTGCTGAAAATTGGCTTTTGTTCCAAGTCAGACTTTCCTAGTTAACAAATGTTAAATAAATAAAAATCACAAGCATTTGAATTTCAGACTTCATATTCTTCAGAAAGTAAATGGTAACACAAAACTTTTTATTCTAGCAAATTTCTAAGTTTATAAGATGGATATTTGAAATTTGTCCCTATGTTTGGAACTTTATTCCCCCATTATTGGCTTTGTCCAGGTTTTTTGTGCTAAGGTTGAGAGCTATGGTAAGAATTGAATATGTTTAGGGGCTGTATTCCCCCATTATTGGCTTTGTCCAGGTGTTTTTTGCTAAGAGGCTGACAGCTATGGCGAGAACTGAATTCACTAAATGGCAGCCATTTACGTTTGTCTTTCTCTGTTTCACAAAACAGCTGATTTGGCATAGTGGTCTGTTATTCTGACCATTTTGCACAGGATCCTGGGTTCAAGTCTTAGCAGTGAAATGTATGGTGGTAACACTGCATTTTATTCTAGCAACTTTCCAACATTATATAAGCAATATTTAAAATGAGTCCCTGGCCCCCCCCAATAAATTTTGGCTTTTTCCAGATTTCTTGTGCTGTAAAGTTCAGAGATATAGCTAAGTATTGAGTAGACTTTACAAGGAGCTAAGAGCTGCAGGGGAGCAAACGTTTAGTGCTGCTTATGCGGAGTTTGCTTGCATTGTTAATATCACAACAGGTAGTGTACTTGCTTTTGATGCAGAAGGCTGTGGGTTCTACTCACATAGTAGGTAGATGCATTGCTGATACTGTACTGTGTTGCAAAGGGGGTGGATGCTGCAGTCCTTTTTGGTGAAGATACCTAGTAGCTATAAACCTGTTATCAGTTTGCTATCCATTCCCTATTGCAATATTACTAGCTTATCATTCTTTTAGTGTAACATAGGCAATTTATCCCTCAAGGGCAACAGGCACTTTATTTGTAGATGAAACAATGAAATATAAAGTTGTTTGCTAGCAGCAACCTCTTCATTAGTTATAGCTCTCTTTAATGTGGAATTATTTAGATGACTTTTACTTCTTCAGAGATTGTGCATATTTACTGATACTGGTGGACTAAAAGACTGAGTAGACCATTATGATGGAAATGTTCTGAATTGGGCAGTTTTGTCATTATTGGTGCATGCATTTTGTTTCATTGTTTACTGGAAAAATGTTCAAAACAATAAATTTAAAACGCCCTCTAAAACTATACTGTATTGTACAAGGAATACAATTTAATACAATCAGGAAGGTGTATCAAAGAGCTTGCGTATGTTTCATGTGCAAGGGGCCTGTGATTTGAAAACAGCCCAAAGTTAATCTTTATCTGCCACTGGCAAAATGCATTTTCTTTGAATGTGAGTTTCAATGAATGAGAGTTTCAAGGGCAGAGAAGTTTTAATGCCAAGTCTGTTTTCATTGTGAGACTGCACTGTTTTGTTTAGCAGATATCTACTAGTGTTTGTGCTGTAAAATGCAAAATAAAACTTTCAAATGAAGTCCAAATCATTGTAGAAGTAAAGCAGTATGCACATTAGTGTTTATGGTAAATGGGATGAAATAGCCAAGTAATGGTTCATTGGAATGGCTGCAGGGGGGAGGCTCCATTCGACCATGATTTTGTGAGATGGGAAGGGCGGCAAACTCAAAGACAGCCCCGGCTGAACTATACCTCTCAACTGTCCAGATTTTTGCAGAATGAATAGATTTTTGCTATTTTTGGTATGTTCCTCATAAAAGTTGTGGTTTTCTGGCAAATCATTTAGGAATTAAGTCACTAAATAATGACAGACACTGAGTTTCAGACTTCATAACCTTCAGAAAAATGCATGCTAAAGCAAGACCTGTTATTCTATCAACTGTCTCAGTTTATACAAGAGCAATTTTTAGTACTGTTTATATGTCTTCCCAATATAGTTGGCCTTGCCCAGATTGAGAGGTACATGCAAATAAATTGCTTTATAGAATTAGGCATATCCAAACATCTCAACTGTCCCCGATTTTGGCTCAAAATGTTGCTCTTCCCATAATAATCCCTCTGCAAAATGGCAATTTTGGAAGAAAACATGGAGGTTTTACAATTAATAAATAACTGTAATAATCAGAGTTATAGATGGCCGTCAGGTAAGCTTGTCTGAGATTGTAAGATGCAAGTAAGCTTTAAAAAGCATACTGTTAAAGAACTGCCAACATTGAAAGCCTTTCTGCTGCTGCCATGCAGAGAGTACTTACATAACTAGATAACATATAAGCCTTGGGTATTGAAATGCATATGACAGCATTTGTAATAAAGGACAGGATCACATTATTTTAAGAAGCTCATTACATTTGTTGGAGACTTGCAGTCATCTTTGCAGGCTTTAACTGCAAACTAAACAGAATGCCAGTCTATTGTGTGTGGTCCATAACCTGTGCAGTAATCCTTTAAACAATACATTTTGAGCTTGTTTCTTGTTTGCTTTTCATTTTTTACTTTGATCATGTTTTCCCCATTAAACAAGTAGATAGTTGTTTTCAGGCAGCAGGTCTTTTCTGGATAAAAAAACATTTTTACAAGTGGGGATATCACAGAGATTGCTACTTTCAGCATGCTACTTGGTACTTTAATAAAGCTGAATAATTGTCAAGGTATGAGTGATAATCTGATGGACTTGGGTTTATCTATCAGATTAGGAATGTTTTTCATTCCATGGCTAGTGTGGATATTAGTTTTGCTAACATTTATTAATTTAAATTTATTTCACAAAAACATTTTTAGTATGCCTGACCAAAACATTACTTTATTGGTACTTTTTTACTTTGATCATGTTTTCTCCATTAAACAAGTAGATAGTTGTTGTCAGGCAGCAGGTCTTTTCTGGATAAAAAAACATTTTTAAAAGTGGGGATATCACAGAGATTGCTACTTTCAGCATGTTACTTGGTACTTTAATAAAGCTGAATATAAATTATAATTAGAACTGCAGTGCAAGGAGAAGTGGTTTGAGTTGAGTGCTGCTTGTTTTTCTTATACTTTATTTTGACTGGCATACCAGTAATGTATTTAAAAAGTAATTTATTTTTTCATGCCTCACAACCTTTTTGTTTCCATCTAGATATTAAGTAAGCTGTCATGCAGCCAATGCACTGAAATATTTTTATTTTTCGACACTTCATTTTGTCTTGATCGGACTCTCATAATAACGGTTTGGCACCCAGGGCAGCATATTTAATTAAAGTCACAGTTTTTGTGGTTTTGAGCATTGCCCTTCCCCTTTCTAGTTGGCCACACCCCTTCTCATTGACTCCACCCATTCAGCTGTCTCCTGCAGCCCCCCCTTTGATCTGAAGTCACCAGCTACCACTGAGCAACATATAATACAAACATAGAAGGTTCTATTCCCCTACTTGAACTCAATGAATACTTCTCTTGTTCATTTTTCATTGATTTTACTTATAATTTAAGTAATTAACTAATTCAACAAGATACCATTCATCAGAGTTGACTCAAATGTAACAAATTAACATCATATATAATAGCACTAATAGTACAACGTTTTGAAAAAAAATTGCTGTCATGGAGACTAATGCCTTCGTCAGTTAAAAGTATGATTTAGAAATGTCATGTATATCCTGGTTAAATAATAGTAGCAAGCTCTTAGCACAAATGGCATCAGTGCTGTTTGATCAATCATGATATGGTGTTTGTGGATGCAGCTGTGTCTGGCAGCTAGTACAAATGTCATTATTATTCTGTCTAAACATAGTTAATATCAATTATGGCAGGTATCATAGAGTTGAGTACTGTATGATTAAGCCTGACATGGTGCATGTGGATGCAGCTGTGTCTGGCAGCTGTTGTATGTTGCTGTTTTAGTCTCCGGGGAAGCTGTGGGTTGCTGCTTGTGATCGACGTTTATTGATGCTTGTGAATTAGGAAGAGACATTTGTTGTTTTAGCCTGGATCCAGGGGAAGGGGGTGGATAAAACTGTGATTTGGGATATTTTGGCAGAGAATGGCTTGTTTGTACTTCTGCTGAGTGAGAGGTGGGTGGGTTGGAGGAGTGTGTTGTCTCTTGTTGTGGCGGCTTGTTGGGAGTTTTTTTTTTTTATCTGTTTCCTCTCTGTTCTTTTTCTGGCTGCTGCCTCACTGAAAGGGAGGGAGTTTATGCTTGAAGTTGCAGTGAAGTGAAGCTTTGCTTCAGGTGCATTGCGAGCCTCTGGTATGGAGTACACAGACACACTAAAAGAAACAGACACTCCCAGGTTGCTATGGTAATGGAGAAAGTGACAATAATGCTTAATGGCTCTGAGGAGCCTCCGAGACGATTCTCGGTAATGACGTTTTTTGGTTTTAAAAAAATATATACATATATATATATATATAATAAAAGGGCTGTTTTAAACCACATATATACATATCGGTGGTCTCCTCTTCTCCTTTAGCTCATTAAGTTGATTCTTGATAAAAAAAAAACCAAAAAGCACATTTTTAAATTTAAAATGTATTTTGGTCCAAACACATCAAATACATACATAATGGTGGAAGTTATTGTGAAAGACTAAGAGCACTTGGTCTTGTGCAGTACCTTTTACAGTGGTCTGGGAGGTGAGCTTGCTCAGAGCACTTGGTCTTCTGCAGTACCCTTTGCAGTGGTCTGGGAGGTGAGCTTGCTCGGACGTGTTGGGCATATGGGGTTAGCTGACTCTAGGGGTGTTTGGGGTCACCGAGAAGTGCTGGAGACTCATCGGATTTCCTTTGTGGAAATATCTGTGGGAATGGAGGGTGTGTTGAGTGGTTCACTGGCAGAGTGGCCACTGCATGGAACGGGCTGGTAAAACGGAACAGGACAAATATTGGTTTGGACATTTAACAGCAGCCTGGAAATACACCACATGAATTAATGAATGGTATTCTGGCAAAACTGGATGGGCATTATTGCCCATGCTTGAAATACTGATGTGGGTGTATGTAAGGATGGAAATACAACAAATAAGAAACTAGAAGGGTCTCATAACAAAGTCTATAGACTGTATAAACATGCTTTAAAGGAGCTAATAATAAGAATAAACATTATAGCTTGTGGTATTCTCAAATAACTAAGCAACAGCCAAAAAAAAAAAAAAAACACAATAGTTATGTAATGTATGATTTTAGTAAATCTAGACATAAAATATAGAATCGTCATACAAGATGAAGCTGTCTGCTGAATTTAGATATTAAGGACAGGATTTAATAACATAGGCCTGTATATAATAAGACTACTGTCTTAACATGACATAAATGACATGCACTACATTGAACATGAACATCAAGGAGAAGCCTGATGATTTTCTTATATAAGTAAACATACATAACAAATTATGTAATTGCTTTAACTTGAATTGTAGTTTTTTGTAAACCATTTTGACCATATATAATACTTGAGCAATAACCCACGCATGGGTGTGGGTAATGCTGGATTTACTCACGGTTGGTGCAGTTTGGTCACGAGGGCAAAGCCAGAGTGACCAAACAAAGACAACCATGGGTAAATCCAGCATTACCCACACCCAGAAGTGGGTTATTGCTATTATACAATGACATTATTTTAGAAAGCAAATACTTACTTTTCTTAAATAATGGCATTTGTATAATGCCTCCGTGCTGCCCTTCCGCAGCTGTCTGGTATCCTGGGGCAGTTCTGATGTACTGGGCATGCGTTTGCTTACTCAGTACATCAGAGCCGTGTGTAGCAGAAGCAACGGAGAAAGGAAGATCTCCATTGCTTTTTTAAAGCTGTCTCGCTATGTTAAAATGAGTTTAACATAACGGGATATCTTTAAAAAAGCAACGGAGCAAGGATGATCTCCGCTCCCTTTTTTAAAGCTGTCTCATTATGTTAAATAAGTTTAACATAGCGAGATATCTTTAAAAAAAGCAAAGGAAAAAGGAAGATCTCAGTTTTTTTTTTTTTTTTTTTTTAAGATATCTCACTATGTTAAACTCGTTTAACATAGCAAGATTACAGCAACGGAGCTCTTCTGTTCTCCATTGCTACCTAACACAAAAAAAAAAATCAAGACTTATACTAATGGAAAAAGTCCAGGCGACCAGACCTTTTTCCATTAGTATAAGTAGGATTTACAACGGGCATGCTGGTTGGGCTGGCCAATCAGCATTCACATTTCGGAATACTAATAGGCAGTCATTGTATAATTAAGCGGTTAAAAAGATAACCGTTTTATACATGACATCAAACTGAAAAAGTTGTTCAAGAAAAACAATAGAAGCCTGAACTTGAAATGTCACAGAATGTAACAATCATATTTTGAACAAATAGTATTAAATTGACAATAAACACTCAGTTTAATAACATGGGCTTGAGTATAATAACACTACTATTTTAACTTGTCATAAATGACATACACTACATTGAACATCAAGGGGAAGCATGATGATTTTCTCATATAAGTAAATGTGCATACCAAGTCATATAACTGCTTAAACTTGAATTGTGGTTTTGTAACCCATCTTGACTATGCATAATACTTAAACTATTACCAAGGTAACTAATGTTTTATCCATGACCTCAAACTGCCAAAGTTGTTCAAGGGAAACAAAACTAGGAATGTCACAGAATGCAACAATCATATTCTGAACAAATAGTATTAAATTGACAATAATCACTCAGTTTAATCTTTGCTGATTATACAAAATAGAATGTTGCCATTTAAATCTAAAAACTTTCAGTATATGCCATAAAATAGCAATTTATGAATATGGAAAGGGAACTTGTGATCATTAATCTCAATAAGTGAATTTGTTGTTTTTAACCTATAATTTCACTCATTTTATAATAAGAAATGACAGATATGAAAATTCTTGTGTGTAGGAAATGGGGGGGGAAGAGGGATGCACTGATAATTAAAATGAACCACCCTTCATCAATGTTCACATAAAACAAACTTGATGCTTTAAGGAAGCTAGCAACAAAGTGATTACTTAAATGCTGGCAAACAATGAAATGTAACTTCTCATATATCCAGTAAAATACATTGTATTATAAACATTAGGTATAAATAGGATTACTATCTATTTATATTAAGTAATAAGTTTTGAAAGACTTCATCAATAAGGGTGAATATGTTAAATAACTGTGCTATAATATTTTAGTGAGGTTTTTTATATGATACATCCTACTTTACTATGACTGAATTGCTTGTCGGATATCTTTCATGTAAATATTAATTGCTTATACAATAAGTAGACATTTACATTATATTAGAATTCTATTTAATCAATAATAGTACTACATATGTTCACAATAATATAAATATTGCTTATCCCTTTTGCAAATATTCTCCATATGATAATTCAATTTATGGCACTCAGATCTTCTGGATTGTCAAGGTATGAGTGATAATCTGATGGACTTGGGTTTATCTATCAGATTAGGAATGGTTTTCATTCCATGGCTAGTGTGGATATTAGTTTTGTTAACATTTATTAATTTAAATTTATTTCACAAAAACATTTTTAGTATGCCTGACCAAAACATTACTTTATTGGTAGACACAAAGTATAAAACTGACGTTCCTTTAAAAGCTCAAACATATACTTTATAGTTATCACTTGAAAATGTTTAATAGTCACAATTAAACAAAAATACATAGTCTAAATAACCTAAGATGATTTAACTTTATCTTTAAATATCAATGGCTTAAACAATCCTAGCAAGAGATCAAATCTACTGAAACATTTAAAACTGAACAAAGCACAAATTGTCTTCCTTCAAGAAACTCATTCAAAACAGCGCAATCCACTTATAACACAAAGACAAAAGGGGTAACAATTTTATGGAAAACAAATGCGATTAACCCAGAAATCTTTTAGAAGTATGAAGATAAAGAAGGCCACATGGCATTAGTAATAGTTAAATATAACAACAGAATATGGACCCTAGCCAATCTATACTGGTTCCCAGGCATTGGATCAGGAATGGTTAAAACACTTGGATTTAATTTCCATTAATTATAAAGGCAAATTAATATTAGGAGGAGATTTTAACTGTATATTTGATATTTCTGAAACTACAAATAAAAAAACGCTGCGTACATCTGCTGTATCAAAAGCTTTAAACAAGTGGGTAGAATCATTTCATCTTGTAGATACTTTCAGATTTAAAGATAAATCTTTGTTGTTTTCCCACCAAGATCACAGATTTGGTACCCAAACTAGAATAGATTAAATATTTGCTGCCCATGACTTACACTCTAAAATTATTAAATTTCTCAATCACTCCCTGCCCCTTTTCAGACCACAATTCATTGATACTAAAACTTCAAAATAGGTACAAACCATTAATCTTTAACTCCAAAATTCCAGCATACATAACTAAAATGAAAGACTTCAAATCCTGGTTATTATCTGAATTACAGTTCTTCTTGGATATCAATTACACCACAGAGATAAATAAAATAATAACATGGGACTCATTAAAAGCTTACATATATGGTAAAAGCCTAACTTGGTAGAAAAAAAATCAGAGAATGGGATTCTGAATTATTAGATCTACAATCCGAACTTTTGTCAATAAAAGCTGAAAAAAATCAAAATCATTTGGAGATGAAAAAGAAATAAGTATTAAATAATAAATACAACAAAATTCTAACACACAAAACTAGTTTAGGTTTAGAAAAACTAAAAATTAATACCTTGGCCATTTCTCCCAAAGATCTACATAATTTATCCACAATAAAAAGCTAATAACATAAAAAGTATCTTCCATGAAAAGAAAGGGGAAAATGTCTCTGATATAGGTGACATTCTTGATGCCTATAGAAATCACTATATGGAACTTTTCCAAAATGAAAATATACATATCGATCAATTAAATCTAGATGAAAAATGCTCTAATATAAAAAATACCAGAAAAATTAAAACTAGATCTGCAAGCACCCATATCCTACAAAAAAATACAGATACAGTAAAAGAGGGTAAAAATAATAAAGCTCCAGGTATAGATGGCATAATTATGGAAATATATAAACTTCTTCCTTCAAAGATACTATCCCTCTTCCATAAAACTCTATTAGAAATTTAGTTATAAGCTTTAATACCACCCTCTTGGAGATGTTCCTTAATCACACCAATCCTAAAGGAAAACAAATCCCCAAACCTCTGTACCTCATATAGACCTATATAATTATTAAATGATGACTAAAAGATAAAAGATATGACAATATTAATTAACAAAATGAAAATACTACTATCCAAAACAATAAATAATGGTCAAACTGGATTTATATATCATAGACACACACACACACATATGACAATATTAAAAACATTATTAACATAATCTATAAGAGAAATTAAGAAAATAAAGAAACACTCAATTGGCTTAGATATAAAGAAGGCCTTTGAGTCCCTAAATTGGGACTATTTATTCAAAATTCTTGTGTTATTTGAATTTCCTCCTTCCTTTGTTCATCTACTAAAGAATATATATACAAATAATTTAGCGTATGTTAAGCTAGGTCCTTTCACCTCTGAATCTATACATATAACAAAGGGTACTAAACAAGGATGTCCCATGTCACTGATTCTATTTGCTTTGGCTATTGAAATATTGGCAGATTCAATACGTAACAATATAAAAATCAAAGAAGTAGATGTTTATGAACAACACAATTCTAAAGTTATGCTCTTTGCTGATGACATATTAACATTATCCAATAAAAGAGAGACATTAGAAGAATTAGATATTTTAATTGACACATTTTACAGAACTCCATTTCAATAAACCAAAATCAAAATTTTTATTTTTTAAATAAAAAAAAAAAAGAATTACAGACAAAGGGGAATCACATTATAGGGAAACAAGAATCTACCTTAAAATATCTAGGAATTAAGTTTTGTAAGGATAATAAAGAATCAGTCTCACAAAACTGCAATAATACCATCAATATAACTAAAATCTCTGTGGAAAAGTGGAACAAAATAATATTAACATTTGAAAATAGACTACAGTTAATAAAAATGGTTTTACTACCCAAGACTGTACATATAGCTTTGGCAATACAACTGTTACCAGAAAGGAATACACTCAAAGAAATAAACCCATGCCTAATAAATTTTTTATGGTTTCCCAAAAGAAACATAGCTTTAATACATCATATCAGACCATGGAAACAGGGAGGATTAAACTTTCCTGATATAGAAACATATATAAAAGCATCAATATCTAAAACAATCTCAGATTGGATAAGTCCAAATTTTTCTGCAAATTGGAAAGAATTACTAACTGTAATATCAATAAATGAATTAAAAAAATTCAAATAACAGATAAAAATTTGCCATGGCACACATTATGTATTAGTATGCAATATAACATAACTAAGACCACTAAAACTCATATGATTAATTATTACACTGACTCATTTAGGAAAATTATTAATGCAAATATAGATTTAAAAATCTGGTTTAATCTTTTAACACCATTCATAGTTAGCTATCCACATAAAATATACAGAGAATAATTAATTCCTGGGAACAGAAAGGATTTGTATGTTGGTTTCAATGTATCAAAGAACCAAAAGTTCTGGATATGCAAACTATTTATTGACATTTGTTAACCGGGTTTGTCCAACTGGGCTTGTGTCCCATTTTCAGTGGAGACCCGAGGAGAAAAGCTCCAGTAGTACATTTTAAACAAGTACAATTTTAAACAATATTGATATAATAGCAGTTATAGCAAAAAGATTCACATATGTTGGATTACATGCATAAAGTTAAAGTTGCATTAAAAAGAAGCTAAGTGACAATTTTACATTGATATAGTTCAATAGGTCAACAATAAAAAAATTTTGTTTGTATAAAATTATGCAAATGCGTAGTAGACACACTGGAGAGAGAGGTGTAATGAGGTACTAAGTATGGTCCTTTTGAGGGTACATAAAGGGAAGGAAGACTAGGTAGGGTCATGGCAAGGGCATGTTCTAGAATTGAGAAAATAAGCTTTTAGTTCATTTTTAAAGTGTGAGGTGTGGGAGATTGAACGTAAATTAAGGGGAAGTTTGTTCTAAGCATGGGCAAGGTAGTGTTTTTGTAGAGTAGTTTGCCTACTGACCTTTTTGGGTGGTAGATATCAAGTAATTGTTGGTTAGAAGTACGGAGGGTCCAAGATGGGATGTAGATGGAGACTAAGGAAGATAGAGATAGACAGAAGGAGGGTTTATAAAGAATAGAGTGTAGCATATGAAATTGATAAGATAGCAGAAATTGGGGAAGTTCAAGCCATTGAAGAAAGTTTAAGGCAATGCAGTGGTGTGAGTTGTATGGGGAGTTAGTAATGAATCTGGCTATTTTAATGGTAAGTCTGTTGGAGTTTGTTTAGAGTGGAGGCCTGGATATTGGTTAAGAACTGGGGCGGCGTATAAGAGGGAGGGGAGCAAGAGAGCTTGGCCCAGGGTAAGTCTAGATTCAGGGGTTAGGAATCTTTTGCTCCAATATAGCAGACCTAGTTTCTGGTTTGTTTTTTTTATACATTGGAGTATGTGTAGGTTGAACTTTAGTTAGTCATCGATAATGACCACTAGGAGTTTTGTGTGGGTGTCAGGCTGGATAGTTGTATTGTTAGATGATGGAATAAAATAGGAGGTTTTGTGATGAGAAAGAGAACGGGGAAGGAAAAGTAGGAGTTTGGTCTTTTTGGGATTTAGGATCAATAGGCTGTGAGAGAGCCATTGTTCAGTGGATAGCAGGGCCTGTTGGGTGAGGGAGTGTAGTCCAGGAATATTATTTGAGATGGATATAAGTGTGGAGTTGTCGGCATACTGAATAAGGGAGGATTCTTTGCATGAGGTGTAAAGATCATTGGTGAAGATATTAAACAAAAAGGGTCCCAAGTTGGAGCCTTGGGGAACAACAGTGGAGATGGGAGGGAAAGGTGAGAAGGATGAGAGCTATTTGACAGACTGTTCCCTGCCAGATAGGTAACTATTAAACCAGGCAAGTGCGGAGGGGGATAGGTAGAGATCTGCGAGTTTGGATAGTAGTAGAGGATGAGAGACAGTATCGAAGGTTTTGGAAAGATCTAGGAAGAGACAGGAAATGAGTTTATTGTTGTCTAGGGCCTCTGCAATGTTGTGAGTGAAGGAGAGCAGGGCAGTGGAGGACGAAATCCATGTTGGGTAGGGGTAAGTAAGTGGTGTGCGAGGAGATGATTGAGAAGCTGTGAGTGAATGCATTTTTCTAATATCTTGGAGAGGGGGGACAGAATGGCAATGGGTCAGTAGTTTGAGGGGGTCAGTGGAGTTTCCACCTTTATGAAGAGGGATAGTGAAGAAAGATTTCCAAAGGGTGGGGACAGTTGATTCCAGAATAGAAACATACAAAATTCTACAACAAGATTGGCTAACTATGCAAAGCATTCTGACATATTCGAAAGATTTATGCAGAATAATTCATTTAAAGAAATACCTAAACTTACGAAATACCTATATGAAATCATATACAATGATTATGACATGGGAAATACTATTTCAAAATTTTACAAGATATTGATAAATTATAATACAACACCCAAATCCTCATATTGGGATTATATAACAAAAGGACACTTATTACAGCTAACTGAAGAAACAATCAAATATTCTATTATCAATAAAACATACATCCTTTACACAACACTGCAAAGTTTTTAATTGGAAATGCTTGCACAGAGCATTTTTAACTCCAGATAGAATTACTAAAATTAATTCTTCCACAAAGGGAATATGTTGGAGGTGTGAGCAAATAAACAATGCAGATTAGAATCACATTTTTTTCGAATGTGTTAAAATTAAGCCATTTTGGAATGGTATTAAAAACTTTTTACAAGCCTAATTTAATGAATCATTTAACTTATCTAAAGCTCTAGTATTATTAAATGTGTACAAAGGTCCTCATTTGAATGAGTCAAATATGTATCTAGTATGAACAATACCTGCAATCTCAAGGAAGTGCATAACAAGAAGATGGACTACAAACATAATACCAACTTTCGAAGACTTCTACAGCCTACGGAAGACCACATCATTATTGGAAATTAAAATTAAAGAACTAAGGATTCATCCTAAGCCATTAAAATTAAAGAATTAAGGATTCATCCTAAGCCATTTATTAACAATCCATGGAAAAAAAGTCTCATCATTGACTGACATTTTACAACAACTGAACAGATGCACTCTAACTGGATTGTTATACCTATAAAATAATTGTATAAATTGAGCTCTGCTATAGTGTAAAGCTGATGTAAACAGTTACTTAAGATGTTATATAGAAATAGTTTGGAATTTATTCAACTGTATTTGAAAAATAAAATCAAAAATTGAGAAAGGAAGTGAAAGAAATTGATAAAAAGTTATTTTCTGTTTTGTGGATCATATGGAATGAAAGATTAAATGAGAAAGTATAATGGGAAATGGGTACTGGCTGAAATTTTGGAAAAGATACATTTTTAGCTGTGGAAAAAAGAGTTGGAGCCTTCCTGTGTCCTGAAAGAGTGCTCTTCAAACTATCCAGAGATATACAGAGCTGAGTATATTTTTCTGGCACTTCAGAGTTGTGTACTGGTAATTGTTGTTTGACTAATTTTATATAATTGCTGGCTGACTTTAGAGTTGTGCACTGTTATTTCTGCTTCACTGTATAGTTTTTCAGATCTCTGCTGAAGGTTTTGGTTTTCCCATACCTACCCTCCCTATTCCTGTGTTGTTGTTTAAATTTGGAGGTTGTAGATTTGATCTGAGACACTCCCCCCCACCCCCACTGTAGATTTGATCTGGGACACTCCCCCCCCCCCCCAGTCCCATCTCTTTACCTCATTCTACCGAATAGACTCCTTCTGCATTGTTTTAGTCATTTTTAATTTAATTGCATTTTTTAAACTGTTTGCTCTAACATTGCTACATATTCAAGTGTGCTAGCTTGCACTGTATTTGAATTGTTTTGACTGCTGTTTTAGCTACTTTTCTGTATAAAAAAATACCTTTCCTGTAACTAGTGTAGTCCAGATTCAGATTTGCTGTATCCAGGACTGTATGTAAGCTTCTGAGCCACCCCCAAGCTTTCTGTGTTGGAGGGAAGCCTTCTAGATTATCAGTGGGAGTGGTAAGCACTAGGTAACCTATCTACCACATAAGGAGTGGTTCTGGCCCAGAAACTGTAGTTATTGGCCGTTTGGGCAGTTTTTCCATCTCTCTCAACTTTCTGATTTAAAAGCCCACATTTGCACTTGTTTCCCCCCTTTCCTGTAACTAGTTTAGTTCAGTTACAGATTCTTACTTTTAGCACTTGAATTTGCTTATTCGTGATCAGCACTTGTTCAGAATTTGTAAGCACTAAATAACCTACTAATTACTACAGCACTCAACCTTCCTCATTACCTAGAGGAAAACAGTTTTGGTACTTACTTTCCTTACTTGCTTTGAGAAAAACAGCTCTTGTACTCACTTTCCAGCTCTTGTACTCACTTTCCTCACTTATCGACAGGAAAATATTTTTTTACTCAGACATGTCCAAGGGTCAGCTCCCAGTGTTCTCTTCCATCTATCTAATGAATCTGGGCATCTTGGGGTAATGTAGAAATTGCCTCATGTACACAGACAACCCTCTCCTCCTACCACCCAACACTACAACATGTGAGAGATGCACTTATCTAGCCAAACAGGAGGTAAAGCTCTCTCCAATCAAGACTGAACTTGACAGTCAAGAGGAGAAGGTAAACACTTGCACCACACCACACTCATCACATAGTCTCACTAAATCTACACCACCAAAATCCACACATAGAAAGAGAAATACAAAAACATTTGCGGAGCCTCTCCATAATAATCTGCTCAAGCAACAGAGACCTCCAAAGCAGAAATGCAAGCAACCTCCACCCCCCAACAGAACCCAAATGACACACAGCCCGCAGACTCAGTATGCCACTCAACCACAGCCAATAAGGCAAAACAACGTACCCAACACACTAGTCATAGGCAACTCTATAGTCAGGCACACTGATGTCCCACTCACCAAGCTAAACAAGGAGAAGGTTACTGTCAGCTGCCTGTCGGGTGCCAGGATCCGCCACATAACCCACGCACTCAGGTCACTCCACAACAAGTACAAATATGACTCTGTCATTGTCTATGTTGGTGTGAATGACCTGAGACGTACCTCCCTGGACTACATGAAAAGAGACATGGAAGAGCTCTCTGATCTTGTAGCCCAGGCAGGTATGACCCTAGCCCTGAGTAGCATTCTGCCATCACCCAGAATGATGCTGCAGTACAAGGACAAAATGATTGACTTCAACAATTGGCTAAGCTTCTGGTGCCATTTTAAAGGGATCCAGTATCTGTCTGCCTGGGATGACATGCTAGACAGACCACGATGCTTTGCCAGAGATGGCCTGCACCTGTCACCCCTGGGATTCCGGATACTGGCTAAGATTCTTGCCACCCCTATAGTGCCTTTTTTAGGCAAGGTTCAAATGACAAATTCACCACAGTAACAGGAACAGGCAAGCAAAAACTGAGGGTGATGCTACTCAATGCCAGAAGTCTAAATCTCAAAATGCACTCACTCGAGGCACTCCTTAAAATGGAGAACATTGATATCTGTGCAGTGACTGAGACCTGGTACAAGGCTCCAGAGAGCACCCCTGCACTACCAGGCTACAACACATACCACACTTTTCGGCCATCTAACCTTGACCTGAGCACCAAAGGCGGAGGTGTATCTATATTCATTAAGGATATCCACAACTCCAGGCTAGTTGCTCAGCATAATGCAGCAGAGGTTATCCAAGTGCAACTAACTCTGGGCAAAACTGCAATCCAAATTGTAGCTTGCTACATATCACCCACCATACGCCAGGATTCCCAATCCTCTTTTCTTGATGTACTGGAAAATATTAGGGTTCAACCAAACACCCTAATAATGGGCGATTTCAACTACCCCACCATTAACTGAGAAAACTATTCATGTACCAACTCCTTCGCTCAACGCTTTCTGGAATTCATAAACTCCAATGCCCTGCATCAACTTATCCACACCCCCACCAGGGGCAACAATATCCTAGATCTAGTCATTACCAATATGAGTGACCGGTGTTCCACACCTGAAGTCAATGCCTCATTGGTCCGATCCGACCATAAGCTAATTACCCTAGATATCCACATCCTGACTCCACCCCCCATTAAGGAAACCATAATAAAAAAAATTTTCCAAAGCCAACTTCATGACACCCATGCAGATGGACAATACAGTTACAACTACTGAATCCTACACAATTGTACTTTATAAGCACTTACATGAGTGCATAGATCGTGCTATCCTAAACAGAACCAAGATACTATCCTCCAAAAAAAGGAAGCTAATCTGGTGGTCCCCTGCCATAAACAAACTGTACAACAGAAGGAAGAAACTCTTGCAAAAAAGAGTAAAATCCCACGAGTGGAGGAGCTCCATGGTCAACCTCAGTAAGAAGCTGCGATCCCTGATAAAATCCTCCAAAGCTAGTTATGAAAACAAAATCGCCACTGATTCTAAAGACAACCGCAAAGCATTCTATAGCTATGTCAAGAATCTGAATGGCAACACTCAGATCTGCTCTGATTTACAGCACAATGGCACTAAATATACAGACCCAACTGATATTGCCAACATCCTGGCAGATAGGTTCAGTGCTAACTTTACCCCCCTCTCACCCCCAAAAGAGCCCATCTCTATACCGGAAGAATGCAAAGTTCCTGTAATCATGGCTGCACAGGTAAAAACCACACTCTCCAAAACCAAGAACACAGCATCCATGGGACTAGACAACATCCCAGGCTGCTTTCTACACGAACTACAGAACGAACTGGCACGACACCCAAGTACCATGTTCAGTCATAGCCTCACCTCAGGCTTTGTGTCTACTGAATGGTGCACAACAATGGTTATCCCACTCCACAAGGGGGGAGCCACCATGGACACCGGGAACTACTGCCCCATTAGCCTGACGAGCCTGGTCTGCAAGACCATGGAACGTATCATCATGGAACTTATAAACAAAGACATTGGTGATCTCCAAGCTCTGGATCCCACCCAGTTTGGGTTTGTAAAAGGCAGATCATGTCTCCTAAACATGACAGACTTCTTTGAAGAAGTCACCAAAGCCGTAGACAAGGGTAAGGTGGTTCACACAGCCTATCTAGATCTTGCCAAGGCTTTTGACACCATCCCCCACTCTGGAATTATAGATAAACTCACTAAACTAGGTATAAATCCTTATGTCACAAGATGGGTTGCCAACTGGCTCACTGACAGAACCCACACTGTGAAAGTAGCAGACTCCAAATCCTACTTCAGACCAGTGACAAGTGGAGTACCAACAGGGTTCAGTCCTGGGTCCTCTCCTGTTTGGTATCTACTTCTCTGATGTACAGGCTAACAGAGAAGGTCTTTGGATAACAAAGTTCACAGATGACTGCAAACTAGGAGCCATAATCGAAACTCCTAACGATGTGGACATCCTACAACAGGGCCTCACTGAGACAGATGCCTGGTGTCAAAGCCATGACCTCAAGCTCAATGCCAAAAAGTGCATTATCATCCCCTTTGGTAAAAACTCTGTACCCATGAACTACAACATAGGCGGTAGTACACTTAACACCAAAGCGTGATAAGAGACCTTAGGCTACAGGTGGACAGTAGTCTCTCCTTTGATAATCACATCGCCACAGTAGTCAGGAAATCCTTCTACATGGTGCACCTCATCACACAAGGTTTCTCATCCAGAAAAAAAAAGAGGTAATTGTTCCCCTCTACTCATCACTCATTAGACCCATTATACAGTACAACGCCCCTTTTAGTATGTACCTCACAAGACATCTCCAACAACTGGAAAGGCCGCAAAAATACCTCACATAGAGGATTACTGGCCTCAAACAGATCCCTACGCTGACCGTCTCAAAAAACTCCAGCTTTACTCTGTCGCATATCGCCTACTCAGAGGTGATCTCTGCCTAACATACAAAGCTATATCAAACCCAGAGCTGTTGGACATGCTCCACTTAAAGAAATCCCAATCCCTCTGAGCTACACGCTATAGGGATCTAAACCTTGTCACCACAATAAACAGAACATGCTGGAGGGATAGATTCCTGTCCCAGAGACTTCCCATACTCTGGAATAATCTACCTATCTATATCAAACAAAGCTCATTAGCACTCTTCAAAAACCTCTTGATGATTGGATGAGAAATAGGAAATTTACCCCGGTGATCACCTCTGTGGCTCTGCTCGACAGTGGCACAGGAAAATAATTTTCTTGGATGGCAAAAGCCAAGGTACGTTTTTGGCTGGGCTTGTATAGGCCCCAGGGACGATAGCCTAGTACCTACCTATGAACCTATGGGAGGGAAGTAACTGAAATATATGAAGTTTTACAATGGTGGAATATCAGATGTAAGCAATTGTAAATAATGTATATATTGTTTACAATGTAAATAGTGTGTATAATTTGTTATAATCAATAAAGAATGCATACTCTTTTCAGAGTATGGGGACCCTTATTAGTTGTTACACTTCCAGTTTCCATTTTGAGTGCATAGCCAACTAAGAGAAACTGGAAGGAAGATGGAGGCAGCAAGTAAGTGTGATGATGAGCAGCAGAAAGATGATAAGAGTATGTAGAAGGTATCAAAATCCAAAACCAAACAGAAGCAGAAGCTCATTAGTTATTTAAGGAGGATAGAATTAAAGGAGAGGTCGAGTTAGAGGAAGCAGGAGAAAGGTGAAGTGAAGGAGAATGATGAAAATAAGGTAGTCATACCTTCACCACAGGACTTAGAGTCCATGTTCCAATAGGATCTGTTTTCCGTGTCAAGGTCAGAGTGTATGGTTACTGCAAAGATGTGAGGTACTGCCAGCTATGCCAGCAGAAGTAAGGCAGTGGATGTGTAACATATGGCAGCATAGATAAGCTGGAGTTTTGTAAAGAATTATATGTCATTTGCATATCAAACTAATCTGTACAGTTGCTTGTGTTGAAAATGTATTTCAAAACTGCTTGTATTAAAAATGTAGCAACAGTGGGTCCTGCTGGACAGAAAATAAATACACCTGTATGTCAGACAGTACTGTAACTGTTGAAATGAACATACTGTAATAGAGGATACTGGAAGAGAAGAGGTTAATCTCAGTCCATCTAACTTTGAAAAATAGTCTGAAATTAAATTACCTGGTTTAGGCCATAAAGATTGTATCTTACAATTCTGATTGGAGCCAGAGACAAAATGTCTGTGAAAACTAGGATTAGGAATCCTACTGTACAGGGTCATAAAAATTTACTAGGCTACTGACCCAGAGGCCCTTACAACCCTAGCCAAGAATTTAGCCCATGTTCTGACAAGTCAGTACCAAATGCCCCTGTCCAGCAGGGACACAAGTGGAATCCCAAGGGTGTATTTTCTGTTCCCCATCCAGTTATCCAGGTTGCATTTGAAAAAGGTTAATGAGGTACTCTGCTTGACATGGAGAGGGAGCCTATTCCACAGAAGGGGGAGTCTCTGCAACACAAATCTGTCCCGCCAACAAGTCCTATTGATGTCACAGACCAGGTTGAGGTCGAATGTGTGGGTTACTCAACTGGAGCTTGACTTGCGGATATGCAGCAGTCCCAAAATTGAACCCTACACCCTCATATTAAAAATTTGATGCTCTACCAATTGAGCTATCTAGACTATTTTCCTTAGAGGTGAACCAGGTGCTACCCTGGAATGGTGGAAGCTTTTGAAATAGTTTTATAGCTTCCAGATGCTATAACACACATCTTATCAAAGCTGTGTGCGTGTATATTATGACACACACGTGCTAGATTCTGGTTCAGTTTCTAATAAATGGGGTAGTGGAGGAACTAGATGTATGTGATGTCATTCTGTAATCCAGCACTGAAATTATGTTTTAATACTAGAGGAGGCAGTAGTCTCAGAGTCTGTTTTTGAAACTTGACAAGGAAGGATCCCCCACCTACATCATCTGCCTGGCTTTAGTAAGTAACCAAGGAATAGTAATTCTTTAGATCAGTAAGGAAAACACAGAAAACAGTACTTAACTAATCTCACTATATTTGTGTGAATCTATCCATCAGTGTTACTTTTAATACTTCCTATGTTGAAACTCTGGTGTTTATTGCAAACAGATATTGAGTATTTTCATGCTATTTTATTACTATTAAATATATTTGTACTTATCATTGTGGCTGGTCTTTTAGAGAATATTTTAACATTTCAGAGTACTCATATTTATTTAGTGACACTTTGGCAGCTCCTGAAAGCTATGCTGTATTGGCCAAACACTACCATTTATATTAGTCCTAATTTTACTTAGTATAATTGGGTACCCTGATAACAGCATTAGAGTAACTGTCTTTGGAGTGTTCTGGTGGCAGTATCTACCTTATAGTCCGGGCAAAGGGGAAATAACTGGTAAATCTGAGCCAGCCTTTCCCAGATACATGTGTGCGTGTAAATCAAATCTCAAAGAGTGTGCCTTTCAACTACTTAGAGCAGAGGTCACAAAGTACTGGTTTCATAGCGAGGGTGGTAGAGGATTTGGCTTGGAATGCTCGACTGAGGACTCAACTCTACAGCTGTTTCAGTAGGGAGTCTAACTTGGGGGCCTGGATAGAGAAAGGGAAGCCCCACCACAGGACTGAGTGTGCTCCCTGTGTGCTGTTAAGGGAAATTGTGCTTGGTGCAGAGAGCTGCATCTGGAAATACTGTGTGCATCTATTTTTATTCCAAGTGAATGTCCCTTACCTGTGTCAGTGGTGAGGACTGAGGCTCCTTGACTACTGGCCCAGAAGAGGGACATCACAGTTAGAAGAGGGACATCACAGTTATAATCATCCAGTCAGGAGGGTTGTGGAATGTATATCTAAGGATAATGATGAATCAAAGTGAACCAGAAAGTGAAGCAGGTGCATCCTGAAGTGATATTATGGACAACATTCAAGAGGAGGAAGTGAGAGAACTTACATAAAAGAAAAAAAATCATATGCAAAAATTGTGAAAGAAGGCAAAAAGCAAGAGAGGGAGAAGGAGAAAAAGAGATTGTGAAAAAGAAATTTGCTGTAAGGCTTAGCAGTAAGGAAGAAAACAAACTTGAAAGATATAAGGTATGGGATACAGTTATTGTGGCGTTGGGAATATCACAGTGGTAAGCACTTTTATTCATTTTAATAAAGAGACTTACTGTGATATTTTGTTCGAGACCGGACAATATATAGAAAGTTTCTTAGAGAAATTTGAGGGGAAAAAGACTATAGACTGTGGAACTTTTATGTATTGCAGACTTTTAATAGAAAGACAAAAAAAGGACTGCTGTATAGTTTCAAAATGAAGTGAACACAGAAACATTGAAAGACTGTTTAAAAACTATATGTAAAGACATTTTGGACACTATAAAAATATATAATGACAGAGGTTTATGGATAGAGTGGGATTGTGGGGTAATTTTAAAAATGGAAAATGACAAGACTGCACATATTCCAAGTGTAATAAATGTTGAAGGTAATACAGGTTTTGTAAGGTACAGGGGACAGCCAAAAACTTGTTTTTTTCTGTGGAAAGGAGGTTTTGTTTGTGAAAAGATTAGACACAATGCAAATAAATATGATTTGATGTGTAAAAACTGTGGGAAATGGGACATGACTGGGTTACTTGTGATCAACAAAAAATGATAAATAAGAACAGATACAAGAATATGTATAGGATATGGGAAAAAGTGTAGATAAAAAACAAAATATACAAGAGAATAAAAAAATGTACAAGAAAATGAAAATAATGAAGGTGAAGAATTAGTACTGGAAAAGTACAGTCGTGTACACTTAACCATAAATGTAGATGTTCCAGTGTATTCACTGCTGTATACATAAAGTACAGTCGTGTACACTTACCATAAATGTAGTTGTTCGAGTGTATTCACTGTTGTATACATAAAGTACAGTCGTGTACACTTACCATAAATGTAGATGTTCGAGTGTATTCACTGTTGTATACATAAAGTACAGTCGTGTACACTTACCATAAATGTAGATGTTCAAGTGTATTCACTGTTGTATACATAAAGTACAGTCGTGTACACTTACCATAAATGTAGATGTTCCAGTGTATTCACTGTTGTATACATAAAGTACAGTCGTGTACACTTACCATAAATGTAGATTTTCGAGAGTATTCACTGTTGCAGTCATTACATTTGGCTAATCTGCTGGCAGGTTGTCCTCAGTCAGCCTGAATATCAAAGTCTTGGGTCCTGCGTCGGTTGTTGTCTCCTCTTCCATGACGTCAGGTTGTCAGGGGTCTAAAACATGCAGCCGACGCCATTTTTTTTAGTTTTTCTTGCCCCAGATATCAGGTGCCTCCCCAAATGTGGAGCAAAAAATATAGATATATATATATATATATATGTATATAGATATAGATATATGCAATTGTAACAACATAAACTTTACCTTCATCTAAAAGCAAATACAGCACCAAGGCTGTAGATATAGTGAAGGAAAAAGAAGTTCTACAAAAAAGGGGGATGGCAGGTGGGTAACCTGGACTGCAACAGTAAATACACTCGAACATCTACATGGTACGTGTACACAACTGTACTATGTTCTTCGTGCTTCACTGTTGCAGTCATTACATTTGGGTAGAATCCCAAAGCTATGGATGGGAGGCTGGAGCCAAATAGCATTAGGAGCGGCTATAAGGCCCTGCAGCACTGCAGTGGCAAAGCCTGCCCTGGACTTAGTGAAGAGAGGCAAATGATAATGCTCTGTAAAAGTATGAACAGAGCTCCAAGTAGCAGCTTCTAGAATGTCTTTGGTTGGCACCCCTCTGAGAAAAGCTGCTGAGGTAGATGCAGCCCTGGTGGAATGTGACCCGATTCCCTTGGGCACCAGTTTACCATGATGCAAATAGCAGAAATGAATGCAGTGGCTTATCCACTTTGAAATAGTCTGCTCTGAAATAGCTTTCCCCTCTGAACCTGCAGCAAATAGCTGCTCAGACTTTCTTAGAGATTTGGTCCTGTTTAAGTAGAATCTTAGTGGTCTGTGTACGTCCAAGGAATGCAGAATCCGCTCCCCCTTGTTCTGCGGATTTAGGTAAGAAGTTGGCAGGTGAATAGTTTGGTTAAGAGCCACACTGGATACCATCTTAAGCATAAAGGAAGGACTGGTCCTGAGGGACACCCTGTCCGGGTAAAATGTAATAAAAGGCTCCACAGCCATGAGGGCCTGTAGTTCTGAAACCCTTCCTGCTGAAGTGATTGCCAGAAGGAAAGCTGTTTTCCAAGATAAAAACGTTATGTCCTCAGTAGCTTCTGGTTCAAATGGAGGCAGGGTGAGCTTTTCCACACAAAATTGAGGTCCCATGCAGGAGTTGGTGATCGTCTAAGAGGCCTTAAATTTTTGGCCCCTCTAAGATACTGTTTTAGCAGAGGATGAGAAAAGATGGGAGGCTCTGTGTTGTAATGAGCTGAAGTGGCAGAGGCATGGATTTTTATTGATGAAAAAGATAGGCCCTTGTCAAGCATCTCAGTCAAGTATTGTAAAATCTGAGGAATATTTGGCTTTGCTGTGTCAGTCCCTTGTGCTTGGTTCCAAGCACAGAATCTCTTCCATTTATCAGCATAAGATTTTCTAGTACTAGGCCTTCTGGCTTCCAAAATGACATTCATCACAGATTTACTGAGAGGTGTTGTTTGAATAATTACATGATCAGCCATGCTGCCAGGTTCAGAGTTTGGAGCTGATTGTGCAGAATTTGATTGCTCTGCTGAGACAGTAGATGAGGTATTTGAGGCAAGCACCAAGGAGGAAGTTGAGACATATTCCTTAGAATTGGGTACCAGTGCTGGCGAGGCCAGTCCGGGGCAATTAGGATCATTTTTGTTTTTTCCTGTCTGACCTTTAGTAAGACCTTGGGAAGAAGAGGCAGAGGAGGATAGGCGTAGACTGTTAGGTTTTTCCAACTGAAGGATAGGGCATCCACTTTCCATGCTCGTCTTTGATAAGTCCTTGCGCAGAATTTGTCCAGTTGATAAATCTGGGGAGAGGCAAATAGATCTATGTCCGGACTCCCTCCTTTCTCTGTTATCATGCTGAAGACTTGTGGATCCAGTTTCCAATCGCGAGGGTCCATAAGATTTCTGCTTAGGTAGTCTGCCAGAGTATTTTGTTTTCCTGGTAGGAATTGAGCTTGAAGATGTACTTGGTAAGTCAAGGCTGTGTCCCACAATGCCATGGCTAGTCTGCAACGGGGGTAGGAATGTGTACCCTCTGCTTGTTAATGTACCACATAACCGTGGTGTCGTCCGTCTTTATCAGTAGTTGTCCTGGATGAAGTAAGTCCTTGAAGGCTGTCATGGCATTCTGAACAGCTAACATCTCTTTCTGGTTGATATGCAGATGCATTTGTTTTGGGTTCCATATGCCCTGAATGCATCTCCCCGCCAGGTGCCCCCCCCCCCCAAGCATAGTCTGATGCATCTGTAGTTAGGGTTTGGGTGGTAGGGGGTAGAGTGAAAGACCATCCCATGTTCTGGTAACATGTCTCTGCCCACCAAAGAAACTCCTGTTGTAGGCAAGGAATGAGAGGAATCATTGTTTCCAGACTGTGACAATGTTGACTCCATAAACTTTTTAGATACCACTGTAGTTTCCTCATATGCAGTCTTGCATATGGAATTAGTAGAAAGCAGGATGCCATGAAGTCCAAAGCCTGCAGAATGTGTCCTGCAGATAACTGGGTTTTTGTTGCCATCTGTTTGAAGTAAATAGTCAGTTGCCTTGGTTTGTCTGGCGTAAGGTAAGCCATCTGGGCAGTTGCATTTAAGCTTGCGCCCAGGAATATAATCATTTGACAGGGTACCAGTTGTGATTTCTTTTCATTTACTGTGTACCCTAGGCATGTTAGAAGCCTTTTTACAAACGCTAGATGTTGAAGAAGAATGTCGTTTTCTGCTTGAATGAGACAGTCGTCCAAGTAAGGATAGATTTGTATGCTTCTTTGTCTGCAAAATGCAATTACTGGTGCCAGGCACTTTGTAAAGACCCTGGCCACAGTAGATAAGCCAAAGGGAAGTGTAGAGAATTGGTAATGCATAAAACCAGCCTTGAAGCTGAGGTATCTTCTGTACGATTCCCTTATTGGGATATGCAGGTATGCCTCTTAAGTCTAGAGTCACTAGCCAAGCCTTCTTGCCCAGCATGGGCAGAAGCTGTTGCAAAGTCAGCATTTTGAATTTTAGGATGTCCAAGAATGTGTTCAAAATCGATAAATCCAGTATTGGGCGCCAGGCATGGTCTTTTCTGGGTACCAAGAACAGTCGAGTAAAACCCTTGCCCTTTTTCCTGTTCTGGTACTGGGTGAATAGCCCCCATATCCATGAGGGACGTAACTTGTTTCTGTGGCTCTGCCCATTGATTTTGTGGCAGGTCTGCCCAACCGCTTGGAATTGGCAATGTATGGAAATGAAATCTGTATCCCTGGGATACTATATTTAATACCCACTTGTTCTGGGTTATTAACTGCCAATACTGAGCATAAAGTGCTAATTTTCCCCCTAAGGGGGCTGCCAAAAGTGCTTGGTGATGGCAGAAGAAAGTCATTGAGACTGTTTACTGTAGGGCTGTGCTTTGTTTCCTCCAGATTTGGAGGTAGAAGCACCCCACTGCTTTGACCTGTAAGAACCCTGTGATTGGTATCTAGAGCCTTTTGAGCGTCTGGATTTGCTGTTGGACACAGGAAAGGACCAATTTTTTGTAGGCCAGTGTCTACCGAATCTTGGTGGCTGCACCTGTAAGAAGTCTTTTACAATTTGCATAGACTTAGCTTTGTCTTTCATTTTCTTTAAAACCTCTTGTGCCTCATTACCAAACAAAGTATCATGCTGTAAAGGTGTATCCAACAATTTAGCTTTAACATGATCATGCAGATTTTGCGCCTTGAGCCAGGCATGCCTTATAATCACAGTTCCAGTAACTGCGGCCCTGCAGTAGGCCTCCAAGGAATCAAAACCACATTGCAAAGTATAATTTCCAACCTGTTCTGCTGCATGCAATAATTCCTGTAATTCTTTATTTTCCACACATTCAGAAATCAACATAATTTTCTGCTTCAATAATCCCATAACAAGCTGTTGATATTTAGGCATATGAAACTGGCAGTTTAAGGCCCTAATTGCCAAGGTTGCAGACGTACAAACCTTCTTTCCCCATCTATCCAGCGCCCTGGAATCTCTATCAGAGGGGGTAGGATTCTTAGCTGTTGAGGCCTTTACACCTTTGGGACCCTGAAAGATAGTTTCAGGGTCAGCAGCAGGATTTTTGAATAAAAGTCTGTGGGAGTCAGGAACCCTGTAATATCTGTCTGGCTTACTAGGAGCCAGTGGTAGGGAATCTGGAGCCATGCTTGATTCCGAAAACACATCAACAATGTTTAACACATGAGGTACGGCCAAAGGCCTATGCTGAGGAAGGAGAAGGAAATCCCTAAGCCTCTTCTTTGATTCTGAGAAATCCTGACTCTCCCAATAAAAATGTTCCCTCAAAGTATGCAAGGTTTCTTCAAAACAATAATCTTCAGGAGGAGATGCAGATGGGATGGATTCCTCTGCATTTGAATCCTCATAGGGTGGTATAGAAAATTTCTGATCAGAAAAGGAATCAGAAGAAATAAAAACCTGATCTAAAGATACATAATCAGTGTCTTGCCTAGGCCTCTTATCGGGGGGAGGTTGGGTACCCCTGATCAAGGTAATTAAGTCTTCAGACATTTTGATCATCTGTTTTTTGGGCATAGAGGCCTGAGCACGTGTCTCAAGCATCAGTTTTTTAACCTTAGAAGTTGCTTTTATTTTTAAATCTGGCATTGGTTTTATACAGAAATGCTGAGGCCTGAAAACACCCTCAGAAGCCGGTGCCTGCTCAGCGGCTCAGGACCCATCTGAGGGAGAGACATCCACGGGTACAATACTCTGAGAATCTCGAATCTCGCGGCATGCCGGACTCCACATGGGTCTCGGTAGAGGCCTGCGACTCGAAAGTAGCGGGTATCAGGGGCTGTGAAAGCACCTCACTGAGTACCGGCGAACCGGCAACTGGCTTAGGAAAAGCTTTGTCGTCGGTTTTGGACCTCGACAGTCTGTCTCTGTCCTTTTTTTGCGTTTGTTGTGAACCCCAGTAGTTGGATTGCTATCCGACAACATTTCAGGGTAGCTAAATCTGTTTCCAAAATATTTTGAAGCAAAGATATACCGACACTTAATAGTGCGTTGGTTAAATCTAGCACAAAACCGACAGCAAGGCATGTTATGATCTGGGCCTAGGCAAGGAATACAGTACAAATGGAAATCCTTATGAGGTATTTGCTTCCCACAAGTAATGCAATTATTAACTTTTACTGACATCGGTAAGGAGCAAGAAAAAAAGTTTCCCCAACGGGGTACTTAGCTTTAATTGAAGACTTCGGTTCTGAAACTCGAATGCGAAAATTTCAGGAGTCGGCCGACCGGCACTTGCGAACTGCTTCTGCTTCGGGCACTGCACGGCAAGAAAGACTAAAGAAATGTGAACTGCTTCTGCTTTGGGCACCGCACGGCAAAAAGACTAAAGAAATGTGAACTGCTTCTGCTTCGGGCACCGCACGGCAAGAAAGACTAAAGAAAATGGCGTCGGCTGCATGTTTTATACCCCTGACGACCTGACGTCATGGAAGAGGAGACAGCAACTGACGCAGGACCCAAGACTTTGATATTCAGGCCGACTGAGGGCAACCTGCCAGCAGATTACCCAAATGTAATGACTGCAACAGTGAAACACGAAGAACATCAAGTGAAGGTATAAACTGGAAAACAGTGAGAGGAAAAAATAATTCAATATGGAGAAGTGTAAAAGACAAAAAGAAAATTTAAAAAGTGTCACTGTGAAAGAAAATAAAAAATATAATACAGTTGAAAAACCTGAATAAAGAACATTAAAAGAAGGTTAGGTATTTTGGAATATGTGCTGCCTGATATCTAATTACTTTAGAAGATGCAAGAATATTAACAGAAGAAAAAAGGATGCAGATGGAAAAATTATGGAGTAAAAGCATCATGTGGAATATGGGAAAAGATGCATGTTCAGGTACTGCTGTGTTATGTAACAAAACAGTTACAATTTTAGATTATACTATAACTGAGTTAGGTAGAATAACCGTGTTCGATACAAGATGCAACAAAGATATGTATAGAATTATTGCAATATATGCATATGTTACTAAAAACAGAGGAAATGTTTAAAAATCAAACTATGTAGGAGTGACTATGGAAATATTAGCAGGAAATTTTAACTGTAATCTAAGGAAAAGAAAGAAAGAATGGAATGATGTCAAGGGGGCATATGAAATGATGGAAAAGTTATATACGGGGTAGTATACATCGAATGTATAAAATAAATGAAATTAAAATAGAGAGCGATTATGTTACAATACCCGATCATTTAGCTATATGGGTATAAGTAAAGGAAAAAAGAACACAATAAGGTTAGGTAAAGCTATTAAAAGATTAAATGACAAGGATTTAGATAAAGGAGAGAGAAAGGAAATTGACCAATTATGGAAAGATCATGTAGAAATGAGAATATTCTATGAAACAGGACTGACTGGTGGATAAGTTTTAAAGAAAAATACAAAAAAAATTTTCTTGAAATGTCAAGTGATGAAAAGAAAGAAAAGCAAAAATGTAGGTTACTAAGCCAAATAGTATTTAGAGAGGTGTTAAGAAATAACAGAAACTTTTATGAAAATGAGAAAGAAATATATGAAATGAAGCAAGAGAAGCTTAATAATGTGGTATAAAAGCAAAGGTACTTTCTACAAGGGAAAAAAAGAAGTGACTCTGTAGTTGAGTAAAACCGTGAGAGAAAATGAGAGGACAATACGAGAACTGGAGAATAATGATGGAGAGAGTGAATACACAATAAAATAATCGAGGTAAGAGCAGCATATAAAATACATTTAAGAACATGGAGATAAACGAGAGGCAGATATGGAAAGTAAATCAATTAAGATGATAATGAGATTATGGAAAAATGTAAACATAGGATAATTTGATGAAATTTTAAAAGATTTGGATATGGAGAAAACTACCAGAATAGATGGAAATATGTATTACAATATGAAAGAATGGGACAAATTATATTTTGTAGAGAAGTATTAAATGAATGGTTAGAAAAAGGGATAGATAAAGAGAGAGATATGTATGGAGGCCATGAAACCTATATGGAAGAAAGGGAAAAAAAAGAATATTAGAAATTGGAGCCCAAACAGTATTAAAATATACGAAATATAAAACATTCATGAGAATAATAGGGAGAAGCTTAGGAAAAGGTGTGGATAGGTTGAGAGAGCCTGTAACTTTTGGGGAAAAAATGGGAAGCATGTCAAGATTTACTATGGCAAGAGGTGACAGATGATATGATGCATAAAAAGGTGGAAACTAAAGTAAATGTAGGAGACTTGAGTAAAGCATTTGAAAGAATACAATACAAGGAATTATGGAATATATTGAGATTATAATTGATAAAATAATAAAAGTTATAAGATCTGTATATGAGAATAATAACAAAAATAATATTAAATGGATGGTTAGGTGAAGAAATAAGAATAGAGTGTGGGATATGACAGGGCTGTCCAGCAAGTAATATATTATTCGCATTAGTTATGGATCTGATTATAAATGAAATAAACAGAAAATTAAAAATGGCAAGGTATAGGATAGCAGAGATAATTTATGTCCCAATTACTCTTACTTACGCAGATAATATAGCTTTAATTACTAAAAATCAGAAATGGATGGAACAAGGAATTAGAAATTAAATAAGTTATTTAAATTATGCTTTGCTTAAGTATTAATAAAAAAGGTAGGAATCGGATTTTTTGAGTGAATTAGAAGGTATTCATCTTAATGATGAACAGATCGATATCTGGGAATAACATTTCGGATAAACATGAAGACAGAATTACAATGGGAAAGACTTGTACAAAAGTTGAAAGAGATATGTATATTCTGGAGACCATATAGATTGTCAAATAAGAAAAAAGTATATTTAATAAATTATAGTCTTTTAGGTAAGACAGCCTATTTGGCAAGTGTATACATAACCCCATCTAAGCATGAAAAAGAATTGTTGTTGATAATATTTTCATTTACATGGGGATCAAGACTAAATCTTGTAATGAGAGGAATTCTGAATGTCAAGGAAGGAGTACTAGGGTTATTCAATCCCATAGTCCATCATGCACGTTCTTTGAATATGTATACAATTTTGACAGGAAAATAGAAATATGTTAAATGATATAATGAAATAAAAATATAAAGACGTTTGGGAAAGATTAAGTCTTGGGGAAAAAGATGAAAAAATCATGTAAATGATGATATTAAAGAACATCAGAATAAGATATTATGAAACGGAAAATGTAACAGAAAAAAATGGTACGCAAATATGAGTGAACACAATTATATTTATTCCTGGAGAAATTTAGAAAATGAAAAAAGAAATGCAATTAAAACAAGGTTTATATGGAGTAAATGATGTATGAATGTAAAGATTTCATGTGGAGATTGACAATAGGTAAATTACCTGTTAAAGCAAATATGCCCTACAAAATGATTCAGGAGAGGGTATGCAACTTTTCTGGGGAAGTTGAGATGACTGAACATATTTTTTTGAATTGTACAAGAGTGAGAAAATTATGGGAAAAATTATATGAAATTAATATACTGGATGATTTTAAAACTGTAAATGATATAGTTATGAATATGATAAAATATAGCTACTACGGTAACAAAAAGAAGTGAAGGAAATTGATAGAAAACGATCCTACATTTAATGGGTGGTATGGAATGAAAGACTGAATGAAATAAAATATAATGGGAAATTGGTATTATCTGAAATTTTAAAGATGATACAGTTTTGGTTGTGGAAAAAAGAGTGGGGGGAATAATTGAAATATATGAAGTTGCAATGTAAGATGCAATCATTTGCAAATAATATATATAATCTAAATAATGTATACAAGTTGTTAAAATTAATAAAAAAAACCCTACTATTTTCAATAAGGGATGCAAGATCTTTTACAAAAGTTCATAGGATAATACTAGGCTATTGGCCCGGAGGCCCTTATAAGCCTAGACAAGAATTTTGCCCATGTTCCCTCAAAGTCAGCACCCGTTTCCCCTGCCCAGCAGGGACACATGTGGGATCTCAGGGGTGCATTTTCTGTTTCACATCCAGTTGTCCAGGTTCTTCTTAAAGAGGGCTAGAGAGGTACTCTGCTTGACATGGAGAGGGAGTCAATTCCACAGATGGGGGAGTCTTTGGGACACAAATCTATCCTGCCAGCAAGTTCTATTAGTGTCACAGACCAGGTTAAGGCCTTACATGTGGGTTGCATGAGTGGAGTCTGTCTTACAGATATGCAGCAACTCCCATCAAGGCTGGGTCTGAAATGGCCTTGTATGACACGGGTCTGAGCAGTCTGTATGAGACTGAGTACAGGGACAGGGTGTTTAGCCTATCTATATAGGATAGGTGTTTGAGACCCTGGATTTTCCTTGTCAGAAACCTCTGTGGTCTCTCCAACTGCTGCATGTGCTTGGCAAGGTACATGCCGAAGGGGGCACTGTACTCGATGATGGGTCTAATAAGGGAGGAGTACAAGGATGTTATGACCTCCTTGTTCCTGGATGAAATACCCTTATTTTTCAGGTGGGCCATGTAGAAAGCCTTCCGTACAACTACGTTTTACTATTCTCAATAAAATCCTCAGGTAATTCTACTAAGATACTGAACTATTGAATACCACACGAACTTGCTCCCACATTCACAGGCAAGAGAAAGTACAGTTTTGTACCTACCATAAATGTAGATGTCCGATAGGCATGCATCTGCAGTCCTTATAAATGGGTTGTCCTGTCATCAGGCAGCCCTTCGGTCGGCCGGATTCCAAAGTCTGGGTCTGGCCTCGGCTGGTGTCGCACTTCACCCGACGTCATAGCTGCAGTTCTTCGGGTATAAAGGCATCAGCCGACGCCATTTTCCTCAGTGTTTCTTGCCTCAGATGCCAGGTGCCCTCTAGGAAGGCTAAATTTGGATAAATGCAAATGGTTCCAAATAGAAGAGAGCAAACAAAACATAAGCATGTATGTACATATATACAAACAAATACACCATAATAGATTCCCCCAGCTAGCTACAAGATGGGCAAATACCCTAGGAGTACCACAGAGGGGAAGGAGGGTGGGTAATCCTGACTGCAGATGCATGCCTATCGGACATCTACATTTATGGTAGGTACAAAACTGTACTATGTCCTTCAAGGATGCATCTGCAGTCCTTACAAATGGGTAGAATACCATAGCCAAACTGGGGGAGGAGGAGAAATAGATTATGGTGTAGTTAAGATCCCTTGCAAAACAGCAGTGGCAAAACCTGCTCGGAATCTGGAGTATAAAGGTAAATTATAATGCTTGGCAAATGTATGCACGGAGCTCCAAGTAGCAGCCTCTAAAATGTCTTTGGTAGCCACTCCTCGTAAAAAAGCTGTGGTAGTGGCTGTAGCCCTTGTAGAGTGAGGCCTGATGTTTTCTGGAGTTTTCTTTCCATGGTAGGAGTAACAAAATCTAATGAAATTTCCCATCCACTTAGAGATTGTCTGTTTTGAAATTGCTTTTCCTTCCATTCCTGTTGCATATGCTACCAGTAGCTGGTCAGTTTTTCTATTGCTCTTGGTCCTGTCCAGGTAGTAACGTAATTGTCTATGTACATCCAAGGTATGCAGAAGTCTTTCTCCCCTGTTTTGTGGGTTGGGGAAGAATGTAGGTAGGTGGATAGCTTGATTTAGAGATACCCTGGAGACCACCTTTGGCATAAAAGTAGGATTTGTTCTCATGGACACTCTATCTTGATGGAAGATCAGGAAGGGCTGTACTGCCATTAATGCCTGTAGCTCAGAAACCCTTCTTGCTGAAGTGATTGCAAGTAGGAAAGCAGTTTTCCATGATAAGTACTGTAATTCTGCTGTTGCTGCTGGCTCGAAAGGAGGGAGTGTCAACTTTTCAGGTATGCCTCCTTGAGATCTAGAGTTACCAGCCAAGACTCCTTGCCCAGCATGGGAAGAAGCTGCTGTAAGGTCAGCATTTTGAATTTTGGAACAATGAGGTATGTGTTTAAAGCGGACAGGTCGAGAATAGGTCTCCATTGGTTTTCTTTTCTTGGTACCAGGAAGAGTCGGGAGTAAAATCCTTGCCCTTGTTCCATAGGCGGTACCCTTTCTACAGCTCTCATCCTTAGTAAGTGAGTTATTTGTTCTAGAGCTTCTGTCTTCCGATTTGGAGGTAGGTTTGGCATTCCTCTCTTCTTTGGTAGAGTATGGAAGTGAAACCTGTAACCTTGGTATATTGTCTGTAAAATCCATTTGTCTCCTGTGATGTAATGCCAGTTTACTGAAAATAAAGCTAGCTTCCCGCCTAAGGGTGCCTCTAGTTGTTCCCTGGTAGGCAGTGCTAGAGCCAAGTCACTGTGATTGTCCTGTGGAAGTGGTGGTGGCTGGATCTGTGGCTGTACCTCGTTGGTTGTTAGTCTGCCACTGACGTCCCCTGTAGGCACCTCTGGATTGACCCCTGCCTCTTGAGCACCTATTCCTGCCTCTCGGAGCTCTGGCGGTGTCTGGAAAGGACCAATTCTTGGAAGGCCAGTTCCTGCTAAACCTTGGAGGCTGGACCTGCAAGAAATCCTTGACTGTCTGGACAGATTTTGCTTTATCTTCCACCTTCTTCAGCACCTGTTGCGCAGGGGAGCCAAACAAATTGAGCTTATCCATGGGAGCATCTAGGAGCTTTGATTTAACATGGTCTGGTAAGGACTGCTCTTTTAACCATGCATGTCTTCTGATCACTGTGCCAGTCATGGCTGATCTAAAGGAAGCCTCCAGTGCATCATAGCCGCATTTTAAGGAATGATTACTGACCTGCTGAATGTTATGTACCATTTCCTGTACAGATTTTTTGTCTAATGGTTCATCTGAGGACAGTTTTTTAGTTAATTGGTCTAACATAAATTCCTGATACTGAATCATGTGGAATTGACAGTTCAAAGCCCTAGCTGAAAGAGTAGCAGAAGTGTAAACTTTTTTACCCCATCTCTTTAAGGATCTAGATTCCCTTTCAGAGGGGAGGGGGTTTTTGGTAGAAGAAGCTGCTACAGCCTTGGGTCCCTGGTAGATAGTTTCGGGATCTGCAAAAGGGGCCTTATACAAATGATAATGTGTGTCCGGAACCCTGTAGTACCTATCGGGCTTAGCAGGGGACGGAGGAAGAGAATCAGTAGCAGTACAAGCATCATTAAAAGCATCATCCACAACAGTAAGTACTGGAGGAATGGCTAAAGGCCTATGCTGTGGCAAATGTAAAAAGGTTCTAAGCCTTTTCCTAGAGTCTGAAAAATCCTGGCCCTGCCATTGAAATTGTTCCCTCATAGCATGCAAGGTTTCCCCAAAAGAAAATTCCTCAGGTGGAGAGGCAGAAGGAATGGTGTCTTCTGCATCAGAGTCCTCATAAGGAGAGAAGGGGCCTTCTGGAGGGGTTGAATTATCAGATTCATCAGAGGAGCCATCTGAAGAAACTGGCTGAGGGGGCTCTACTCTAATCCTCTTCTCTGGAGGAGGGTGAGAGGCCCTGTCTGGGGAAGTGGTTGGGATCCCCGGATTAAAGAAATGAGATCCTCTGCTAGACTAAGCATATGTGAACTAGAGCTAGGCCTGTGAGAGGGGGTCTTAGTAGGCACAGTTTTGGAAGTTTTAGCTGCTTTAGCCCTGGCAAAGGCCTTAATCGACATGGATGCAGGAGGCCTAGCAGCTCCACGTGCAGGGGTAGAAATATCCAAAGGGATAGTATCAGATAAATCCTGCGAACCTGCAAGAGCAGGTGTGATTTCAGTAGCAGATACAGCCTGGCTGGATGAAGCCTCGGTAATTGGCAAGCTTTCGGCCGAAGGAAGAACCGAGGACTCTGTTTCAGCCGAAACCGAGACACTCGCGGTTGGCTTAACAGCGGTTTCGGCCGAAACCGCGGGCCGCGAGTGTCGGTCCTTTTCCTTGCGTTTTTTAGAAATTTGCGTAGTCGGAGTATCCGACGGCATAATGTAAGCGAAATCGGAGCCGAAAAACTCTTCAGCAAATTCCGACCGACGTCTAAGTGTCCGTCGGTTGAAAGAAGCACAGGCTAGACAAGCTGCTACGTCGTGGTCTGGGCCTAAGCAAGGTAAGCAGTAAGAGTGGAAATCTTTACGAGGTATTTGTTTCCTACAAGTTAAACAGTTATTCACTTTTTCTGACATCGGCTGAGGCAAGAAAGAGTCCCCAATGGGGTACTTAGCTTTTTAGAAGTCTTCAGTACTTGTAGTAGTAATCTCTGGTTCTGACCGACCGGCACTTGTGAACAGCTTCTGCTTCGGGCGCCACGGGGCAAGAAAGACTGGGGAAAATGGCGTCGGCTGATGCCTTTATACCCGAAGAACTGCAGCTATGACGTCAGGTGAAGTGCGACACCAGCCGAGGCCAGACCCAGACTTTGGAATCCGGCCGACCGAAGGGCTGCCTGACGACAGGACAACCCATTTGCAAGGACTGCAGATGCATCCTTGAAGGACATCATACTCATCTTAACTCTTAAGACATTTTTCAAATATCTTTATGCCACATCATTTAAAAATATTAGGGGCCTTATTTTTATACATAAATATACAACAGCTCATGTCTGATCTTTCAACACTATGCATTTATATTTTGGTTGCTTTTGAGTATGCTATCCTGAACAAAACTAAAATAAAAACTTTGTTATAACCTGAATGATGTGTAAACAATGTTCTTGCATTTTTTAATGACTATTCATAACTTAATCTGACCCAGAGACTCCCCAGACTCTGGAATAGATTGCCCATACATGTCAAGCAGAGTGCCTCTTTGGACCTCTTTAAGAGGAACCTTGACGATTGGATGGGAGAAAGGAAATTCACCCCAGGGATCACGTCAGTTGCCCTGCTAGACAGGGGTCCAGGAAAGTAAATAATGTGGGAAGAAATAGCCAGGGAATTGTTATGGCTAGGCTTGTATGGGCCCTAGGGTTGATAGCCTAGTACCAACCTATGAAACAATTTTACTTAAAAAATTTTCAGGACAACCGAGACTCAGTAGTAAATTATATATCATACACTACATGATTTAAAAAAGAAATGGCAGAGAGCAAAGTACCATTTTTCACTCTGAACAAATTATTGATATTTTATTTTTTCAGACAAAACATGTCATTAACTGCTAAGCCAGGGGAAAAAAATAAGTGTAGCGATGGTATATCTGAAGTTTGTGTCGCCTTTACCAAACAGTACAAAGAGTGTCAAGGAAGGAAAAGTATACTTGTTTTAAGTAGTTACCATAGAAGTAGAAATTCTGTGCAGATTTACCGTTACAGTATGAAGTTATGAGATTTCTTGCTTTGCAGATACCCAAGGCCAGCCCAAAAAGCAAAGGTCTCAGCTTCCTCTACGACCCATTAGACGAAAATCAGGACATCAGTTCTATAATGGGTAGTCAACTGGAACCATTAAAAAAATTTTTTTTTTTTGCCCCAGTCTGAGCTTACACTCCCTCATGGATACCTGGAACATGACTTGTCCCCAAACTAGGAGGGGAAATAGATATCTATATGAGACCTGCCAGGGTCGGAGAAGGAAAGAGGGGAAAGGGTCCCCAACCCTAGGTCCAAAGAAGTTGAGGACAAAAAGGAGGGAACAGGTGCTGAAACAGTGAGTCTACTCAAACAGGAAGTTCCTATCATAAATGTACAACATTCTTTGTAGTTCACCGTTCCAATAATGGTTGTTTGGAGGATTCCCAGAGCTAAAAGGAGTTGCGAGGCTGGCTGGTAGCTAATCCACTGGGAAATCAGCCTCTGGAAGATGGCTGATACAAAACCTACCCTGGCCTTTGCATTAGTCCTTAGGCTGTAATGTTTAGCAAAGGTGTGGACAGTGGTCCAAGAAGCTGCCTCTAGTATGTTCTGGATAGGACACCCCACCCCGAGAAAGACTGTTGTAGCAGCTGTAGCCCTACTACAATGTGGTCTGATACTGTTGAGTGCTGGATTGCCATTAAATACAGCTTGCAATACACTTTGAGATAGTTTGCTTGTTTACAGGTTTCCTCTGGTTTCCTTTTGCACAAGTCACAAAAAGATGGTCAGATTTTCTGTAGGATTTTGTTTTATGCAAGTAAAATCGGAGCAGACAATGGATATCCAATGTATCCAGCAGTCTCTTGGCCTTATTCTGTGGTGATGGGAAAAAATGGAAGATTTATAACTCAGATTAAGAGGTGTTCAGATACCACCTTTGACATAAACAGGAGTTAGTATGGAGGGGATCTCGGTCTTTGTGGAAAATCAGGAAAGGTTCTTCATACATCAAATCCTGTAACTTGGCAATATGTGTGGCTGAAGTCAATGAGCCCAGCAGTGAGATTTTCCAAATAAGCATTTTAAAAGCTACTGAAGCAGAAGGTTAAAGGGGTGCAGGCCTTTCTAGTACGAAGTCAAGATCTGTGGGGGTATGGCTCCTTTCTAGATGGTCTTAAATGCAGAATCCCAACCCCTTTTAAAAATGTTCATAGCTAGATCTAAGCAGATAGGAGATCCAATGGCAAACACTATTTCAGGGGGCAGGGACACGCTCTGCTGAGTCACAGTACATCCCAGTTATAGCCTTGGGGCTAGAACACTCCAGGTCTTCCTCTTGGAAGTGTCTTTTACTCCTTTTTCTGACCTTCCCCTTTGCTCTGTTTGGGAAGAAAGGAAAACATTTTATTGGGGTATTTCTTCATATACCTAGGCAAAGAGGCTTGGAGAAAGTTGTGAATTGTCTGTATGGTCTTCATCTTTTCCTCCAGTTAAACACCTTCTTGGCTGTGGCCCCAAAGATGAACTCCTTCTTAAGAGGGGCATCAAGGAGTATGACCATTACATAATCTCAGAGGGGTTTTTCCCTCAGCCAAGCTTATCTCCCAATGCCACATCCCATGGCAGCTTCTCTACTGGAAGCATCAAATGCATCGCAGTCACATTTTAAGGAAACTGTTGCCACCTGAGGGCAAAGGTTGCGCAATTCCAGTATTTCTTTCTGAAGGCCCTTCTCTTCAGTCCCATCTGCCTTCTGTCACAGCTGATGCATGATGGTCTCCTGGCATTTTTACATGTACAGCTGGCAGTTCATAGGTTCATACTAGGCTATCTGCCCTAGGGCATTTATAAGCCTAGCCAGAGTGTGTTTGGCTTTCGCCACACATTTTAAATTAATTTTGCTATGCCCTTTTTCGAGGTTAGTATACTGCGCCTCTGTTTAACAGTGACACAGAAGTGATACCCGGGGTAAACCTACGATCTCCCATCCACTCATCAAGATTCCTCTTGAAGAGAGTCAATGAGGGACTCTGCCTAACCTGGACTGGGATTTTATTCCAGAGTGAAGGGAGCCAACTGGGTTATGAATCTGTCCCTCCAGCATGTCCTATTTATTTCAGTGCTGAGGTTCAAGTCTCTCGAGCGCGTAGCTCGATAGGATTTGGATTTTCTGAGGTGCAGCATGCCCATTAATTCCGGGTTGGACATGGCTTTATACATCAGGCACAGATCGCCTCTGAGCAGGCAGTATGCCACTGAGTAGAGCTGGAGTTTCTTTAACTGGGCAGCATATGGCATCTTTTGAGCCCTTTGATCCTCTTGGTGAGGTACTTTTGGGGTCTTTCCAGCTGCTGCAGGTGTCTGATTAGGTACATCCCAAAACGGGCATTGCACTCAATTATGGGCCTGATGAGGGATGAGTAAGGAGGCACGATGACCTCCCCTGATCTAGATGTGAATCCCTTCATGATTAGGTGGGCTACATAAAATGTTTTTCTAACCACTTTGGCCACGTGGTTGTCAAATGAGAGATTGCCATCAACCTGGGTCCCCAGGTCCCTAATTACTTCTTCTGTACTTAATGGATTACCACCTATGTGGTAATTTGTGGGCACTTTGTTTTTGCCAAAGGGGATGACTATACACTTTTTGGCATTTAGCTTGAGGCCATGGCTCTGGCACCAGTTGTCTGTTTCTATGAGGCCCTTTTGGAGGATGCTTGTGTCGGCTGGAGAGTTGATTATGGCGCCCAGTTTGCAGTCATCTGCGAACTTGGTCAGCCACAGTCCTTCCGTGTTGGCCTGTACCTCTGAGAAATATATACCGAACAAGAGAGGTCCAGGACTGAGCCTTGTGGGACGCCACTTGTAACTGGTTTGGAGTCTGACATGGCTCCAGCAATTCTAACCATGTGGGTTCTGTCCTTGAGCTAGTTTGCAACCCATCTAGTGACATAGGGGTTTATATTTAAGCTGGTGAGCTTATCTATAATGCCCGAGTGGGGTATTGTATCGAAGGCTTTTGCGAGGTCCAGGTAGGCTGTGTGGACCACCTTCCCCTCGTCAATGGCCTTGGTGACAGTTTCAAAGAAATCGACCAGGTTTAAGAGGCAGGATCTGCCCTTAAAGCCGAACTGGGTAGGATCCAGTGTCTGTAGGTCCCCAATATCTTTATTTATGAGATCCATGATGATCCTTTCCATAGCTTTGCAGACCAAGCTAGTCAGGCTTATGGGGCGATAGTTTCCAGGATCCATTGAGGCACCACCTTTGTGGAGAGAGACCACTGTTGCTGTACGCCACTCTTTGGGTACATATCCTGTAGTAAGGCTGAGATTGAACAGTAGTTTTATGTTTGGGTTTAGCTCTTCTTGGAGTTCATGTAGGACACAGCCCGGGACACCATCTGGTCCCATTGATGCTGTGTTTTTTGCTTTGGAGAGGGCGGCTCTTACCTGAGCATCTGAGATGTCAGGAGGGCAGCACTCTGCTGGGATAGATATTTGCCCCTTTGGTGGGGGGGGGGGAGAGAAGTTTGTGCTGAACCTGTCAGCTAGGATGTTGGCAATGTCTGTGGGTTCGGTGTATTTTTTGTCATTTTGGACTAATTCTGAGCATATCTGGGAATTCCCACCCAGGTTCCCAACATAACTAAAGAAAGCCTTGTGATTATCCTTAGTTTCCTGTGCAATTTTTCTCTCGAAGCTGGCCTTAGACGATTTTATGAGTGCCCGTAGTTTTTTGCTAATACTGATCAGAGATGCCTTCCCTTTTTGGGATTTTGCTCTATCATGTAGTAGCTTCCTCCTTCTATTGTATAGTTTGTTTACGGGGTCCACCAGACAGGACGTCTGCCTTTGGAGGATTGGGTCTTGGTTTTATTTGGGATTGCATGATCCATGCATTCCTGAAGGTGTTCATAGAATGCGTTTATAAAGGATTCTGCGGTCTGGGCCATATTTTCCACAGGCCCGGGGGCTTTGAAGGATTCCACCTCGGTTTTGAGGAGTGTGAAGTTTGCTTTAGAGAAGTTTTTCACTGTGGTTTTCTGGGCAGGGGGTGGGGTCGGGATGTGAATATCCAGTGAGATTAGTTTATGGTCTGATCTTACCAGTGTGGGATACACTTCTGGTCTGCTGCATAGAGTCCCCATATTGGTGATGATCAGGTCCACTATGCTTTCCCCTCTTGTGGGAGTGGTAATAAGTTGTTCCATAGCATTTGAGTTTATAAATTCTAGGAACCTTTGGGCAAGGGTGTTGGAGCTAGAGTAATGCTCCCAGTGTATGTTTGGGTAGTTGAAGTCGCCCAATATAATGGTGTTTGGAGAGACCTTCATATTTTCCAGTGTTCTCAGGAAGGCCGAGTGGGGTTCCTGGGTTTGGGAGGGTGGTCTGTAGCAGGCTATAAACTGGAAGGCAGTTTTACCCACTGTTAGTTGCACATGGATAGTCTCTGATGCTTCGTGCTGTGCCACCAACCTGGAGGTGTGGGTATCTTTGACGAATATTGATACTCCCCCTCCTTTTGTGGTTCGGTCCAAGTTTTGGGGCCGAAAAGCATGGTATGAGGTATAACCTGGTAGTGCTGGGGTGCTCTTGGGAGCCTTGAACCAGGTTTCTGTTACTGCACAGATATCGATGTTCACCATGCTAAGGAGAGTTTCGAGTGCATGCATCTTGAGGTTTAGACTTCTGGCGTTGAGTAACATTACTCAGTTTCTTATCCCTTGTGATACCTATGGAGGTGGGTTTGTCTTTTGAGCCTTGCCTAAAAAAGGCACTATGGGGGTAGCAAGAGCCTTTGCCAATATCCGAAAGCCCAGGGGTGACAGGTGCAAGCCATCCCTAGCGAAGCATCGTGGCTTGTCGAGCATTTCATCCCAGGCTGACAGGCATTGGATCCCCTTTGAATGACACCAATACTTAAGCCAATTGTTGAAATTGATCATCTTGTCTTCATATTGTGGCATCATTCTTGGTGAAGGTAAGATGCTACTCAAGGTCAGGTTCATACCGGCCTGGGCTACATATGCTCAGAGAGCTCCTCTATGTCTCTTTTCATGTAGTCTAGGGAGGTACATCTCAGGTCATTCACACCAGCATGGACAAATGACGGAGTCATATTTGTACTTGCTTTGGAGTGACCCGAGTGCTTGTGTTACGTGGCGGATCCTAGCGCCCGACAGGCAGCTCACCGTGATCTTCTTGTTCAGCCTGGTGAGCGGGACGTCAGTGTGCCTGATGATAGAGTCACCTATTACAAGTGTATCAGGTGTGTTGTTTAGCCTTAAGGGCTGTGACTGTTCGGCACACTGGCTTTGTGTTGCACGTGTTTTGTTTTGGGGTAGCGGTTGCTTAGGTGTCTGCTTTGGAGGTCTCTGCTGCTTAGGCAGATCCTCAGAGTATGTTTTTGTGTGTTTATGTGTTTGGTTTGCTGTCGTGGTAGGTCTATGTGAGACTGGAATTGTAGTGAGTGTGGTTTCCTTCTCCTCCTGACTGGTTACGCCAGTACTGAGTTGAGAGAGCTTAGCCTCCAGTTTGGCTATATGGTTGCATCTCTCACATGTGTTGGAATTTGCTGGGAGGAGGAGAGGGCTGTCTGTATACATGAGGCAGTTGTAACATTGCCTCAAGATTCCCAGATTCACCAGCTGGACCACAGAGGAGATTGACAACTGACCTTTGGACATGCTAGAATAGTACTGGGAATTCCTTTATAACCGAAAAAAAGGGCCAGTGGGGAACAAGGTACTCAAGGTGAGTTTGTGAGGGTGTAGTGCTTTTAATTTTTTAGTGCTGACTTATATAATTGCTTTAGTGAGCAAGTGCCAGGTAACTTAAATGCAATGTGTTACAGGTAACTTAAATGCAAAAACGACAAACAGTAACTTTCTTTTAAGTGAAACAAGGAAATGAGTACAGTAAGCAATGCAGATATCTCTAGGGATCCACAGAAGTGCTGAAAAGCCGCGTTTTAGGTGGTATTAGCGTTTCAAGGAAATAACAAGCAAACAAACAACACGCATACAAACAAAGCTAGATTCAGCAGGCCTGGATCTAGTCTATGCTACAGCAAACAAAGTGTAGCAATTTCAGTAAGAAACAGTTCAAATATGCAGGCACTATAAGCCTTTAACCAGAAATTCCCAGCTCAGAAGGGCAGAGTCCAGCCTCTCCTCCCACAACAGTGCAGACCACGAACCTTCTTAATGTAAAATAACTGGCCTGAAGCCCAAGTGTTTAAACCAGAACTAATGCACTTTTAGAATAACAGACACTGAGCCCTCATTCAGCAGTTCCCAACTTCGAAGGATGTAAGCTACCTGTCCTGCCACCACAGTGCAGGCCACAAACCTTCCTAATGTAAAACAACTGGTCTGAAGCTCAAGTGCTTAATCCAAAAGACTTAGAATGATAGCTACACTTTAATCAAGTTACTACCAAGCAGTAATAAATACAATGGAATACTTTAAAGAATGCCTGGATTAGTGCTCAAGTTATACAAACAAAGCAAGATGCAGCAGGCCTGGATCTAGTCTATGCTACAGCAAACAAGGTGTACCAATTTCAGCAAGAAGCAGTTCAAATATGCAGACACTATAAGCTTTTAACCAGAAATTTCCAGCTCAGAAGGGCAGAGTCCAGCCTCCCCTCCCACAAGAGTGCAGACCACGAACCCTCTTAATGTAAAATAAATGGACTGAAGCCGAAGTGCTTAAACCAAAATTAATACACTTTTATAATAACAGACACTGAGCCCTCAATCAGCAGTTCCCAACTTAGAAGGATGTAAGCTACCTGTTCTGCCACTACAGTGCAGACCACAAACCTTCTTAATGTAAAACAACTGGTCTGAAGCCCAAGTGCTTAAACTAAAAGGCTTAGAATGAGTTACACCAAGCAGTAATAAATACAATTGAGTACTTTTAAGATGATGCAAAAGCAAAATAAAGTACGAAGCTGAAGTGCAGGTCTTCCCCTCCAAAACCAAAAGTCCTACTCTCATTAGTGGGCAGTGGCTTCCTCAAGTACAACCCCTGGATCCCTTGGAATCTGAAGGTACCCCCTCTGGGAATGTTACAAGTGCATATACAGGTGCTTGTGGCATTCAAGCACTCTGTAAAAGCAGTCACACTTCACAGGGGCACAGGGCTGGCAATTTGGCTGCAGGAATATGTCAAAATCCACATCATCCAAGATCTCACTGACTGGAGCAACAGCAACAGTCTTAGGTTCTGGCAGCCTAAGAAACTGTTTAAAACTTTTCTTACACTAGGACTACTTCTTAGCCTTCCAGGTGAAAGCTCCCCTCATCTTGAGAAGAGCACCCCCAAAGAGAAGGTTCTCAGATGGTGAAGCTGAGACCAGTGTGTCTTCAGATTTCAATTTGCACAGGAACCAGGAGAGATCTGGTTAAAACTAGCAACTCTTCCTCGTCTGTGTTTGAAGAATCATAAGTCTTGCAGAGGGGAGAATATCCTTCTTCCTTTTAATTAGAAGACAGATTACTAAAACCAGGGTCGTTTTTAGGACATGGATGACTGCAATCTCATGATTTCCATGAGATTTCCATGATTTCCATGAGATTTCCATTAGGACTTCAGTCAGCCTAGCAAAGTTCTGTTAGCACTCCTAGGAAAAATGGGATATGGGCCTATACAGCTGAGGATGGGATAAAATGACATCCAGTTGAGCTTTGGTGGTTTGGGCTTAAGCTTGGCTGTGGCATTGGAATGAAAGGCTTCCGGACACGGGCAGATGGTCATAACCTGTATTCTGTCTCAGACAACTTTTCATAGACAAGAATGGTGGGGTTGCTGCCCTCTTCCTCCATAACCAGGATGGTATCAGAAGCTTGGACCAGCAAACAGCTCTGCACCCAAATAATGCCTGAAGAGTCCCAGCTCGAGCAGATGTCAAGGCTGACATGGGAATGGCAGCCTCCCATGGCACCACAGACATCAACAGTGGTGGGAATCATCAGAAAGGGCTTTGAAAATGTCTCATCTCCTTTGACAATTTTGAGTCTGGGAGGTCTAGCTGACACAGAAAATGTGATGTCCATTTCCTCAATGCCCTTTTCGATCGGACACTTCTCCTCCCTCTTTGTGAACTTGGATAAAGGACAGGTGGACACCAAAGGGTAGCTAGGCCACAAGTGACACTTCTGTTCCAAGTTCATTTCTAGGGACTTGGTCCTATGCTTTATGGGGTGGCGAATGAAAAAGGCAGACATCATACTTCAGAACCAGACAAAACAGAGTAGAAATCCCTATGCATAATTTGACTTCCACATGCTAAATAGTTGTCTACCTTTACTGAAATGTACAGAAATGCTACACAAAAAAGTAACAGAAAAAATAATCCCCAATGGGGTATTAATCTGACCTCTCTCTGCATTCATGTCAACCAGACACACTAAACACATGAATATGGTGATTATCAAGACTTCAGACAGCAAGAAAAAACTGAAGATGGCACCCATGTTCCCCTTACACAACCAGTGTTCTAACATCAGAAGAGGAGGACAGCCTCCTGGTCAGAGGGGAAGGTGAAATCTCTGGTATTTGGGTCAGCCTCACTTCCATGCTAGGTAGGAAATCCCAAGAGTCACTACTGCAGCAGTAAAGGATGAAAAGAAGTAAAACTCCTGAGACAGACGGCAGACTGAGCGGCTCTCCATGGCAAACAACGGCAACTAGCTACTGAGGAGACGGCAGACTCCTGACATACGGGTGTCAAGGGAGGGTTCTAAAGAACAAACTCCAGGGCAAGGCAGTTTAAAATGTGTCTATGAAGTTTAAAAGGGATAAATGGACAGTTTTTCTGCAATGAAAAAACTTCTGGAAATTCTTCTACATGTGTGGTAAATCCAATTAAAAATAATGCTGACTGTAAATGCTACTTACTTTTGAAAATCAGGTATGGATTACAACTGTGAACTGAATGAAAGACAGTTGTGAAAGTACTAGATTTTGTTACAGCCCATGTTTTGCTGTAAATAGTACTTTCTTTTGCTATGTAAAATAAACCTTTTTAAAATGGAGAAAGACATTTACTTGGACCGACTTTATTACTGTAATCGCTACAGAATGCTTGTTGTGAGGAGAATGGCACAGAACTGACCATCTGTGAAGCAGTCTGAATTGTTTTCTTCTTTTTAGCGAAATTCTTACAAAATGTTAAGACACTTGTACACATACTATGGGACTAAGTATCTAGGCATGTACTGTAGGGGTACACATTGTTAAGGTATGTAGTACAGTCACACTGCACTGCAATTCTGTTTCTACAAAACGTCAGGGCTAAATCCGTCCATCAAGTGTTCATTTGGTTACTTTCTTATCTGGAGCTTTAGACAGGCCTTCACCAGTTGATACTGAAAGCATGTTACTGTCATAAGCCAACATTTTCCAAAAGAAAATAAAAAGCTATACAACACAGTCTGCATTTGTCTGCTTCAGATAGCAAAAGGCCAGTCAGTTCTTTTAGTAGACCCTCATTAACAATACTACAAAAAAAATGCAAGAAAATATTCCATTTTCTTTGGCAAAATGAAATTAAAATAAAAAATGTGCAGTGACAGTTAAAGCTGACGTTTATTTTACGCAGCTATTATTATTCCTGTGTTTTCTTAAACCTGTTCAGTATTGTCAAAACATTTCAGAATGATAAAATATGGTATTTTACAAAGTTACCTGATGATTAATGTCTCTTTTCATATAAATACAACATACCGCACAGAACACAGTGATTATGCTCCAGTCTCAGGAAAATGCCAGCTCTCTGATACCAAAAAGTATTTAAAAAACTTTAAGTTAAGCACCCATAAGCACTGTTAATATTGGGTCTTAGAACTAGGAATAAACATAGGATACTGTCAGACGGCAAACAAAAGTGGCAGACAGTAAAACAGCTTTTGAGAGCTGAAAGAATACCCTGCCACATATATGAATAAAAACTGTGGCAGAACAAGGTGACAGAATGAACTCTCAACATTCTTCAGAGGGACACTTTAGTGCTCTCGGACAGAAACAGTGTTTTACCTGCTTTGAAAGCCACTTAGTTACAAAAACAAACCGCATAGAGTGCATACAGAATTATGATTAGGTCACACTGATAACCCTTCATCATGTGTTCTTGACATGAACGCTAAGATTCAGCTGCTGAGCTTCACTCTTAGTGAATTTCATCACAACCACATCTCAAGCACATATGTTTGGTTACGACTGGAAACCCAATCATAATCTTTTATATTACATGACCAAGGGTCACCTAGGCCTACTTGTTATTTATGATTTGCAAAGTTTAGCCGAGTGTATCAAAGGTAAAAATTATGGGCTCTGCCAGTTTGCTGATCTTTCAACTGTATATATGCTTAGGCAGACGCACTGTAACTTGCCTTAAAAGGTGTAGATTCATTTTTCGAAAGGGTAATATTACACATTGTTTTATACTAAATAAACTTTTCTAGACTGTGTTATCATACACATAAAATGGTTTGTTACTCATCTAAGATAAGACTAAATCTGTTACTAATATTGTGACATTCATTCAAAATATTTAGACAGTAGGCTGAAAGAACAGTTGTGTAAGAACTTACCATAACCTTACATGTCCTTCTCTTCCACGTTGCAGTATTCACAGTAGGGAGGTCGCTGCCTGCGGCACTGGACATCCAGCCAGTATACCAAAGTCTTTGGAGCAGGGGGGTAAGTGTGACGTCTCAGGTCAGAGCCATAAACTGACGTAGGCCATAAAAGTGACGTCTGCACATACCCCCTTCAGAACAGACTGCCGCATACAGTAGTGCCCCTGGAGGTGTAAAGAAGAAAATACAGTTTTGTACCTACCATAAATGTAGATGTTCGAGTGGTTATGCTGCTGCAGTCATCACACTTGGGTTATCCTGCCGTCAGGCGGTCCCGCAGTCGGCCTGAATTCCAAAGCCTTGGTCCGGTGTCAGTTGTCGTCGCTACTTCTCTGACGTCAGTGCGGCAGGGGTATAAAAGAGGCAGCCGACACCATTTTCTTCAGTTTTTCTTGCCCCAGATGTCAGGTGCCCCAAACTAAGAAGACAAAATAAGAAGCTTGCAAAACATACCTCAGTGCAAAACAATGGTACTAGTTGTAAGCAAATACACCATAGAGACATGCATCCCAACGGTTGAAGTACATGGAGGTATAAGAAATGCCTTGTTAGGTAGAGGGGATGGAGGGAGGGTAACCTGGACTGCAGCAGCATAACCACTCGAACATCTACTTTTATGGTAGGTACAAAACTGCACTGTGTTCATTGTGCTATGCTGCTGCAGTCATCACACTTGGGTAGAGTCCCAAAGCTATGGTTGGGTGGTAGGAGCTAAACTGGGTTAGGTGCAGCTAAGATGCCCTGCAGAACTGCAGTGGCAAACCCAGCTCTGTTTTTTTGAGTACAGAGGAAGGTGGTAATGCTTGGTGAAGATGTGCACTGAACTCCAGGTAGCTGCCTCCAGAATGTCCTTTGTTGGGACTCCTCGGAGGAAGGCTGCTGAGGTTACTGTAGCCCTGGTAGAGTGAGACCTAATACTAGCAGGCACTGCTTTCCCGTGGTGTGAGTAGCAAAAGCGGATGCAATGTGCTATCCATTTGGAGATGGTCTGTTTTGAAATAGCCTTTCCTTCTGAGCCTGGTGCATAGGATACAAGGAGTTGGTCAGATTTTTTGAAGGCCTTTGTCTTGTCCAAATAGTAACGTAACTCTCTGTGAAAGTCCAAAGAGTGAAGGAGTCTTTCTCCTTTATTCTGTGGGTTTAGATAAAAGTTGGGCAAGTGTATGGTCTGATTGAGAGCCACACTGGATACTACCTTTGGCATGAAGGAAGGGTTGGTGCGTAAAGATACTCTGCCCTGATGGAAAATGAGGAAAGGTTCTACTGCCATAAGTGCCTGCAGTTCTGAGACTCTGCATGCTGAGGTGATAGCCAGCAGCAGGGCTGTCTTCCATGACAAGTATTGAAGCTCTGCTGAAAAGGCTGGTTCGAGAGGAGGAAGTGTTAACTTTTCCAGAACAAAATTTAGATCCCAAGTTGGAGTTGGTGGTTTTCTGGGGGGGTCTTATACTTTTTGCCCCTCTGAGAAACTGCCTTAGCAAAGGATGAGAGAAAATGGGAGGAACCGTATCATATTGAGCTGAAATGGTTGAAGCATGGATCTTTACGGATGAGAAAGAAAGGCCTTTGTGTAGCATCTCAGTTAGATATTGGAGTATGTGTGGAATATTTGGGATGCCAGGATTTAGGCTTCTGGCCTGGCTCCATACACAAAATCTTTTCCATTTGTCTGAGTAAGTTTTTCTGGTGCTAGGCCTCCTGGCCTCCAAAATTACATTCTGGACATCCTTTGAGAGAAGTGTTGTTTGATAATTTATGGTATTTTCCATGCAGCTAGATTTAAGGTCCTTAGTTGACTGTGAAGGATCTGAGAGTTTTGTTGGGTTAACAGCAGAGGGAATTGAGGTAAGATCCATGGAGGGCTGCGAGTCAAGTTTTGTAGTAGTGGGTACCAGTGTTGATATGGCCAGTCCGGAGCAATGAGGATCATCTGTGGTCTCTCTGATCTGGCTTTCAGTAATACCTGGGTCAGTAGAGGCAGAGGTGGGAAGGCGTAGACTGACAATGCTGTCCAACTGAATGATAGGGCATCCACTTTCCAGGCCAGGGGATAAGTCCTTGTGCAAAACTTTTGTAGCTGGCAATTGTTGGTTGAGGCAAACAGATCTATGTCTGGTGGTCCCCACCTTTGAGTTATCATTGAGAATACTTGTGGGTGTAGTCTCCACTCGTGAGGGTCTGTCAAATTTCTGCTTAATTTGTCTGCCAAAATGTTTTCTTTTCCTGGCAAGAATTGTGCTTGCAGTTGCACTTGGTAAGTTAATGTTGTGTTCCACAAGTCCATTGCCTGTCTGCATAATGGGTAGGAGTGCATTCCTCCTTGTTTGTTTATGTACCACATAACTGTGGTGTTGTCCGTCCTTATTAGAAGTTGTCTTGGATGCAAGAGGTCCTTGAAGGCTGTTAGTGCATTTTTTACAGCTAGCATCTCCTTTTGATTGATGTGTAGTTGCCTTTGGCTTGCAGACCATTTGCCCTGTATGCATTGTCCTGCCATGTGTGCACCCCAGGCGTAGTCTGATGAATCTGTTGTCAAGGTTTGATTTGCTGGAGGTGAGACAAAAGGAAGGCCCTTGTTTGCTTGGCATGCTTGAGCCCACCATAGAAACTCTTTTTGAAGGCAGGGAATGAGAGTTATACTTGCTTTGAGGCTGTGTCTGTGTTGGGACCATACACTTTTTAGGTACCATTGTAGTTTTCTCATATGCAGCCTTGCATATGCAATTAGTTGAATGCAGGATGCCATGTACCCCAATGCCTGCAGGAATTTCCTTGCAGTGAGCTGGGTAGAAGTTGCCATCTTTCTGAAGTACTGAGCCAGTTGTTTTTTGCTTGTCTGGCGTGAGGTAAGCCATCTGGGCCATTGTATTCAAGCTGGCACCCAGGAAAATTATTTCTTGTGAGGGTATTAGTTTTGACTTCTTTTTGTTTACTGTGTACCCTAGGCAACTTAGCAACTTTGTTACAAATGCCAGATGGTGTAGTAGGATGTCTTTGCTGTCCGCTTGGATCAGGCAGTCGTTCAGATATGGATAAGTTTGCATTCCTCGCTGTCTGCAGTATGCAATTACTGATGCCAGGCATTTCGTGAATACTCTGGGCGCAGTAGATAAGCCAAAGGGCAATGCAGAGAATTGATAATGCGTTGTGCCTGCCAAAAATATGAGGTATCTTCTGCAATCTTGTCTGATAGGGACATGCAGGTATGCCTCTTGGAGGTCCAACGTTACCAGCCAAGACTCCTTGCCCAGCATGGGAAGAAGCTGCTGTAGTGTGAGCATTTTGAATTTGGGAATGTCCAGGTACGTGTTTAGAATTGAAAGGTCTAAGATGGGTCTCCAGGCTTTGTCCTTTCTTGGTACTAGAAACAGTCTTGAGTAAAATCCTTGACCTTGCTCTTTTGCAGGTACCTTTTGAATTGCTTTCATGTTCATGAGAGCTGAAATTTGCTTTTGTGCCTCTGCCCATTGGTTTGTTGGCAGATTTGGCATGCCTCTCATCCATGGTAAAGTGTGAAAATGAAATCTGTAGCCTTGGGTAATAATATCCAGAACCCAATTGTCCTTTGTTATGATGTGCCAATTTTGTGGGAAAAGAGCCAGTTTTCCTCCTAGAGGTGCTGCCTGGCAATTTTGCTTGGCAGGCGAAGAGGAAAGTCATTGAGTTTGTTTTCTGAAGGGTTGAGATCTGTCGTCTCCCCCTCTGAGTTGTTGTTTGCCATTGTCTAGGCCTGAAGGTACCTTGTGCCTGGCCTCTGCCCCTAGGGCATCTGTACCTGCCCCCTTTGGGGTCTGTCTGAAGCAGGAAAGGACCAGTTTTTTGATGGCCAGTTTCTGCTGAAGCAAAGAGGTTGTACCTGTAAAAAATCTTTAACTGTTTGCATTGATTTTGCCTTTTCTTCCATCTTCTTTAAAACTTCCTCTGCTTTGACACCAAATAACACATCCTTTTGCAGTGGAGCATCCAGTAACTTTACTTTGACATGTTCTGGTAAGGTCTGCTCTTTTAGCCAAGCATGTCTACATATTACAGACCCTGTGACTGCTGCTCTACATGAGGCCTCCAAAGAATCAAAACCACACTGCAAGGTATGTTTTCCCACTTGTTCTGCTGCATGCAACAAATCTTGCATCCCTTTGAAATCTAGTTGATCTGTTTGAGGGATCATTTTCTGTTTTAACTGAGTAAGCAAGTACTGCTGGTATTTAATCATGTGGAATTGGCAGTTTAATGCCCTCATGGCCAAAGTGGCAAAGGTATACACTTTTTTCCCCCACCTTTCTAATGCCCTGGAATCTCTTTCTGCAGGTAGTGGATTCTTAGCAGTAGAGGCCTTAACCCCTTTGGGACCCTGGGAAATGGTTTCTGGGTCTGCAGCAGGGCTTTTATATAAAAACTTGCGAGAGTCAGGGACTCAATAGTATCTGTCTGGTTTAGGTGGTGCTGGACGTAAGGAATCTGGATTTAGACTGGATTCAGTGTAGACATCATCCAGAATGTCTAAAACAGGAGGAATGGCTAGGGGTCTATGCTGAGGTAGAAGAAGAAACTCACGGAGTCTTTTCTTGGAGTCAGAGTAATCTTGTCCTTCCCAGTGGAAATGCTCTCTCATGGTGTGCAGGGTTTCCCCAAAAGAGAAGTCTTCAGGGGGGAAAACAGAGGGAATAGACTCCTCAGCATCTGAGTCTTCATAGAGAGGGAAGGGGTAATCCTGTTCCTCAGAGTCTGCTGAGGAAATGGATTCCTGGTCAGATGGAGGTAAATCTTCCTCCAGTCTAGGCCTTTTGTCAGGAGGGGGACGGGAACCTCTGATAAGGGTAATCAGGTCCTCCGCCATTTTGAGCATCTGTTTTTTAGGCATAGGGGCCTGTGTGGGAGTCTGTGGACCCGGTTTCTTAACCTTTGGAAGCTTTGTGTATGACTTAACGGAGAGAGTCGTCGGTTTAAAGATGCCTTCTGAAACCGAAGGCCTGTCTATAGTCTCTGGATCTCCGCCAGGGCTGGCGTCCGCGAGTTGAGGAGGAACCGGCTCCAGTGGCCCAGTAGATTCTGACTGAGAAGTAGTCATATTTTCTAAATCTGCGGTAGTCAGGGGCTGCATAGGAGCCTCACTGAATACTGAAGATCCGGCAGCAGGCCTAACCGAGACCTCGGTATCTGGTCTAGGTCTAGGCTGCCGGTCTTTGTCCTTGCGTTTTTTTAAACATAGCAGTTGTCGGAGGTTCTGACGACATAATGTAATTGAATTTTCTGCCAAAATAATGTCGGGCGGTATCAGCCCGACGCTTAATAGTGCGTTTATTGAACCTAGCGCAAAACCGACAACCAGAAACGTCGTGGTCTGGGCCTAGGCAGGGAATACAATAAGAATGAAAATCCTTATGAGGTATTTGCTTCCCACAAGAAATACAATTATTAACTTTGTCTGACATCGGTCTGAGGCAAGAAAAGTTTCCCCAACGGGGTACTTAGCTTTATAGAAGACTTCGGCTGAAATTCTGTTCGAAAATCTCAGGAGCTGGCCGACCGGCACTTGCAAACAGCTTCTGCTTCGGGCACCGCATGGCAAGAAAGACTTAAGAAAATGGCGTCGGCTGCCTCTTTTATACCCCTGCCGCACTGACGTCAGGGAAGAAGCGACGACAACTGACGCCAGACCAAGGCTTTAGAATTCAGGCTGACGGCAGGATAACCCAAGTGTGATGACTGCAGCAGCATAGCACAATGAACATCTAAAAAGGAAGTCCCTTCAGACTGACATGAAGACCAGACTATAGGGTAATTTGACCACCTGTGTCTGCTGCTGAGTATAAGCATATGTAGGCCTGTGACCCCACAGGTAGTCAGCAAGTAAGTAATCCAAGAGGGGGTAGGAGGGAGGGTCTGAATAATGCAACATGGAAGAGAAGGACAGCCAAGGTTATGGTAAGTTCTTAAACAACTGTTCTACGTCCTTCTATTCTAATGTTGCAGTATTCATCACAGCAGGGAGAGTACCAGAGCTTTCAGGTATAAGCCTGGGATTGATGAGACCTTGTAAGGTAGATCTGGCAAAACCAGCTCTAGCCCTGGAGGCTAAATCTAGTTTGTAATGCTTAGTAAAAGTATAAATGGAAGCCCAGGTAGCCGCATCTATGATGGAGGTGTAGTCTACCCCCTTGAAAAAGGCAGCTTAAGAGGCAGCTGCTCTGGTGGAGTGTGCTTTGACATTGCCAGATAAAATGTTTCCATGAGCAGAGTAGCGTATATAAATGGTCTTAGAGATCCATGAAGAGATGGTCGGTTTGGAAACTGGTTTCCCTAGAGCCCTAGGGTGGAAGGAAATGAACAGCTGGTCAGATTTTCTAATAGGTTTGGATTTGTCTAAATAGTACCCAAGTTGTCTGTGGATGTCTAATGAATGGAGTGTCCTTTCTGAGGAATTCTGAAGTTGGGGGTAGAAAACAGGTAGGTTAATAGTCTGAGTGAGAGCTCATTAACCACCTTGGGCATGAAGAAAGGGTTAGTCCTTAAGGAGACTATCTTCATGGAAAGTGAGGTAAAGAAGGATGGCCATCGGGGCGTGAATTTCTGATAACCCCCTGGCTGAGGTAAGGGCCACTAGCAAGACTGTTTTCCATGTGCGCAGTTTCAAGAATGCTAAGTGTGCTGGCTCGAAAGGTGGCAAGGTTAGTTTTTCAAGTACAAAATTTAAGTCCTAAGGTGGGTGGTACAGGTTTGTGGGGGGGGGGATGATATGGAGTACCGTTTCAGGAATAGCGTGACCTCCAATCTTGATGCCAAAGGAGGGATCAAACGCAAACAAGCAGAGATGGCAGACAAATGGACCTTAACTGAAGAATACGTTAGTCATGAATGAAGGAGCTCACACAAGTGAGAAAGGACCATAGGTATAGGAATGTTCAAAGGGCCCTGTTTTTTCTTTTGCACCACCTGGAGAATCTTTTCCATTATGACACAATTTCTCCTGGTACCAGGCTTTCTGGCATCCTGCAGAACATGGAGTATATCCTCTGAGTACAGATGTCTGAAGGGGATTAGAACCCTATCACCAATAAGGTCAGTTTGAGATTGCTCATCTGAGGGTGCACTAGGGATCCCCTGTCCTGTGTGAGTAGGTCTAATCAGTGTGGTAACCTGTGATAATTGCCCTTGGCTAAAATGTACAGAAGGGGAAACCAATGCTGTCTTGGCCAAAAAGAGGTCACCAGCAGGATTTCTGGTTTGCCCTCTGAATTTTCAGGAGGACCTTCTGAATTAGTGTGAAGGGTGGGGAGGCATAGAGGTACATCCCCACGCAAGAAAAAGAGAAAGCATCCACTTTCCATGCTTGGCGATGTGGCTCCCTTGTGCAAAACAGAGGCCTTTGGCTGTTCTGGGAGGAGTCAAACTGATCTGCTTGCGGGACACCCCACCTGTGAATAAGATCTAGGAATACCTCTCTGTGAAGCATCCATTTGTGAGAGGGTGCTGACGTTCTGCTGAGAGTATCTGCCATAACATGCTCTGTGGAAGGGATGTACACTGCTAGCAGGTGAATATGCAGCGTAGATGCTAGGGTCCAGATCTGAGTAGCTAGAGTGCAAAGAGCGTAGGATCTCAGCCCCCATTTGTTTATGTACCACAGGACAGTCATACTGCCTGTGATCACTTTCAGTGTTCCACGGAGTAGGGGCAGTTTGAAGTCTGTAGGGCTAGAAGTGCCCTCATTTCTTTGATGTTGACATGGTCCGTTTGTCTCAGTGGGGACCATTTTCCCAGCACAGTGTATTGTTTTTGGTTGTGCAGTAGTACGTCTCCCCACCCCATGTCCAAGGCATCTGTACATATCTGTTTTAGGGGGGCAGGTACCTGTAAGGGTGTTCCATGGTTGACGTTGATGGCAAAAATTGACCACTGAAGTTCCCTCTTCAGACACAGTAGGAGGGGTAGAGGAGTGTCCAGAGGGTGAGTGTTGACTCCATAAATTCTTCAGAATCCACTGGATCTTTCTCATGTGGAGTCTTGCCAGGGGTAGCATGGGTATCAGAGATGCCATGTGGCCTAATATTCTTAGGAATTCTCTTGCTGGCAAAGTGAGGGTGATCAGATTGCTGAAGTAGAGGGTGAGGTTCATGATCCTCTGCTTTGGAATGAAGGCCTTCATCCTGTCAGTTTTTATCCTGCACCCCAATAAGATAAGGTCTTGAGTGGGATCAGGTGAGATTTTCCCTTGTTTATAGTGAATCCTAACTGAGTCAGGGTGATGGTCACCTGTTGTAGGTGGTGGAGGAGGTTTGACGGTCCTGATGAAGAATTAACAGGTTGTCTAGGTACGGCTACATTTGAATACCCTGAGTTCTGCAGTGAGCAATCCGAGGTTCGAGGCACGTAGTTAACACTCGAGGTGCTGTGGAGAACTCAAAGGGTAATGCAGAAAATTGAAAATGCAAGGAATCAACTGCAAAGTGTAGGAATTTCCTGTAGTCTGGGTGTACTGGAATGTGAAGTTAGGCATCCTTCAAATCCAGAGCTACCATGAAGGCCTGGGTTGGCATGAGTGGTAGGAGCAGAGGTAAGGTGAGCATTCTGAAAGTGGGTACCTTGAGGAACAGGTTTAGAACAGATAAGTCCAGAACTGGTCTCCAAGGACCCCTTTTCCTTGGTACCAGAAAAATTCTGGAGTAAAAACCTTTGTTTCTTTGTGAAATAGGGACCTTCTCTATGGTGCTCTGAGATAGTAATTGTTGAATGATAGTGGGGAAAAAATGAATTTGGTTTGATGGAGGTTGACGAATCCTCTGAAAGGGGGGCAAAGTCCACCAAATCATGAAGTACCCCCTCAGTTTTCTGATGAGATTTTCCACCAGGTGGGTAGGGAGAGAGTGAGACGAAGGGAGAGGGGAGTGTTGGGGGTTTAGAGGTTGTAAGTCACAGTGCAGGTGGTCTGGCTTAGTCAGACGGACTCTGAAAGGGGGTGGAAGAGGAAGTGGAAGGGAACCTAGGAGCAGAGCTTTTTCTAGCTTGCCTATGTTCCTTTGCCTGTGGTGGTGCAGAGAGGGAAGACTGTCTCCTGACAATGGAAGTTCTTTATGGATAATTTCTTTGATACCTAGGGAGAGTAAATGCTTCAGATTTTGTAACTCTTTTCTTGAAGGGATTTAAGGAGTTTTGCTGAAGCTTGTCCAAAAACAGCTTTATTATCTAGGGGTGCATCAAGCAGTTTAGTTTGCACATCCATAGGTAGGCACTGAAGTTTCACCCAGGAATATCTCCTCAGCACTGAACCTCAGGCAGAAGATTTTGAGGAAGCTTCCATAGCATTATGGCTGCACTTGGAGTGCCTAGTCACCGGAGATGCTGTGCAAAGTAGGGTGCTTAGCTGAGTTTTTGCTGGTGATTCTGGAACCTCAGAGGGGAGTAGAAGCCTTGGAGAAGATGTCCAGGACATACCTAGCGATGTGGGTTTGGTATTTCAAAGGCCTGATAGCAAGGGTGGAAGAGGTGTAGACTTTTTTCCCCTAGTCTCTCCATGAATTTTCTGCCCTTATCAGTAGGGTAAAGAGCAGCAGAGGGTAACTGTCTGGGGAATTTATCTGCAGACACTGCAATAACTCCTGGACCTGCAGGTGGATTTTTAAATAAGAACAGAATGTCCTGAGGGACCTTGTAGAAACGGTCTGGATGTTTTGAGGCTGGGGGTTGGGAATCTAGGGCCTGTGAAGCAGCCATGAAGGCATCTTGGAAGGGAAGTACAGCAGAAGGGGATGACTGTTCGTAGCAAGTCAAAGTACCTTTTCTTAGAGTCAAAGACATCTGAGGCCTGCCGTTTAAAATGTTCCCTCATGAGGAAGATAGTGTCCCCAAAGGTGAATTCTTCCCCTGGAGACTCAGAAGTGATAGAATGCTCTTCTTCTGAGGTGATAAAGTCCTTAGGGGAATCAATCTGTGAACAGTAAGTCAATGATTCCACAGAAGAGGAATACCCTTTCTCTGATACCTCTAAGGGGTGCACTGGAGGTGTAGCAGCTGGTGGTTGTTGAGTCTGTAAGGCCTGAAATGCCTTGAAAAGACTCTAGAAAAAAACTTTCCATCCAGAAAAAGGTTGTTGTTCAGAGGGCTGAGTATGCCTAAAAGCTGACGTCTAGGAGGATGGTATGGTAAGAGAAGGCTCATCTGACTGTACAAACCATGGTTCCCCTCTGCCATCAGGATTCAATGGCTGATCAACCTCATCAGACGTGCTCATTGTTTCCACCATCCCGGCTTCCACAGTGGTTCCCGGGCCTGGATGGGGAACTGAAGTCTGAAGAGATCCCAAGCTTTCATCTGCCTCGAGAATCTCTCTGGATGCCTGAGGTGCAGCATGGGAATCAGGACTAAATTTCTTGCTCTTCTTCCTAGGCGGCTCATCAGATGTGCCTACCCCACACTCCATGCCTAGCGCAAGATGCCAGAGCCTTTGATTTTCTAGGTACAAATTCAATCTGGCTAGAAAGCTGTGGAAAGTCTTGGGAACAAAGGATTTATAAATGGGGCAGGACCTATGGCCATGGGACTCACCTAAACAGAAAACGCACTGATCATGCGCGTCCTTGTGAGGAATTTCTCCCACAAGCACACTTTCCCTTTCTAATGAATATGTACATCTGAGAAACAAGGCAAACACAAAAAGAAAGCCCAACCAGGTACTTATCTGTAGTGGTCATCTGGATAAACAAGCGACCTGCTTCTCAAACTGGCAAACAGGAGCCTGACATTCACTGGTGCAGAAAAATTATGAAGGGGGTACATGCAGTCATCACTTTTACGGCCTACATCAGTTTACGTCTCTGACCTGAGATGTCACACGTAAAGTACAGTTGTGTACACTTACCATAAATGTAGATGTTCGAGTGTACTCACCGTTGCAGTCATCACATTTGGGTTATCTGCTTGCAGTAGTCCTTAGTCGGCCTGATTAACAAAGTCTTGGGTCCTGCATCGGTTGCTGTCTCTTCTTCCGTGACGTCAGGTAGTCAGGGGTATAAAACATGAAGCTGATGCCATTGCATCAATTTTTCTTGCCCCAGATGTCAGGTGCCCCCTTAATGGGAAGCAATAATACATATTACAGTCATATATATATATATATATATATATATATATATATATATATATATATGCATAGTAAAAGGAGAGTAGAGGTATAGCAAAAAAGAGGGAGGCTAACCAGGACTGCAACAGTGAATACACTCGAACATCTACATTTATGGTAAGTGTACACAACTGTACTATGTTCTTCGTGTTTCACTGTTGCAGTCCCCACATTTGGGTAGATTCCCAAAGCTAAGGAAGGGAGGAGGAATTTCGATAGCATTATGACCAGCTTTAAAGGCCCTGAAAGACTGTAGTGGCAAAGCCAGCTCTGGATTTAGAGAAAATTGGCAAATGGTAATGCTTGGTGAAAGTATGTACAGAACTCAAGGTAGCAGCTTCTAGGATGTCCCTGGTAGGGACACTTCTGAGAAAGGCTGTAGAGGTAGATGCAGCCCTGGCTGAATGGGGTCTGATCCCCTGTGGGATAGGTTTTCCATTGTGCTTATAGCAGAAATGGATGCAATGGCCTATCCATTTAGAAATGGTTTGCTTTGAAATAGCCTTCCCCTCTGCCCCTGCAGCAAATGCAAATGCCACCAGTTCAGATTTTCTTTTTCTTTGAGGTTTAGTCATGTCCAAGTAAAATGTAAGTTGTCTGTGCACATCTAAGGAGTGCAGTATCCATTCTGCTTTGTTCTGCAGATTAGGAAAGAAGGTTGGCAAATGAATGGACTGATTAAGAGCCACACTGGATACCACCTTGGGCATGAAGGAGGGATAGGTTCTGAGGGACACCCTGTCCGCATGAAAGATGATGAAAGGCTCCACTGCCATCAGGGCCTATAATTCAGATACCCTTTTTGCCGAAGTGATTGCTAAAAGGAAGGCTGTTTTCCAAGAAAGGAATTTTAAATTTGCACTAGCAGCTGGTTCGAGAAAAGGAAGAGTGAGTTTCTCCAATACAAAGTTAAGGTCCCAGGCTGGAGTTGGGGCTCTCCTGGGTGGTCTTAAATTTTTGGCCCCTCTGAGGAACTGCTCGAGCAGTGGATGACAGAAGAGGGGAGGTTCTGTGTTATAATGAGCTGAAATGGCTGCGTCGTGAATTTTGATGGAGGAAAAGGAAAGGCCCTTGTGAAGCATCTCAGTTAAATATTGCAGAATCTGAGATAAGTTGGGCACTGCTGTGCTCATCCCTTGAGACTGGTTCCAGGCACAGAATCTTTTCCATTTTTCAGCATAAGATTTTCTAGTATTAGGCCTCCTTGCCTATAAAATTATATCCATCACTGGTTTACTGAGGGATGGTAAAGGAGAGATTAGGTAATTAGCCAGACTGCTAGGTTCAGGGTTTGAAGCTGAGGGTGCAGAATCTGGTTCTCCTGCTGAGACAACAGGGTAGGGGTATGAGGCAGGTGCCATGGGGCCAACATTGACACATTGCGCAAGAGGGGGTACCAGTGTTGGCATGGCCAGTCTGGTGCAATCAATATCTTCCTTGGTTTGTCCTGTTCAATCTTTAGTAGTACTTTGGAGAGGAGAGACAGAGGAGGAAAGGCATAAACTGATAGGTTTTTCCAGCTGAAGGACAGGGCACCCACTTTCCAAGCTTGTTTGTGGGGAGTCCTTGTGCAAAATTTGTCTAACTGGTAGTTCTAGGGGGAGGCAAACAGGTCTATATCTGGGCTCCCCCATTTCTTTGTCAACATGTTGAAAGTCTTTGGTTCCAGTTTCCACTCGTATGGTTCCATGAGGTTTCTGCTTATTCCGTCTGCCAGCGTATTTAGCTTTCCTGGCAGGAACTGAGCTTGTACATGCTCTTGGTAGCTCAAGGCTGTGTTCCACAGTGCCATGGCTAGTCTGCAGAGGGGATAAGAATGGGTACCCCCCTGCTTATTTATGTACCACATAACAGTGGTGTTGTCCGTCTTTACCATTAACTGTCCTGGAAGAATGTGGTCCTTGAAGGCTGTCATAGCATTCTGTACAGCTAACATTTCTTTCTGATTGACATGCAAGTGAATTTGACTTGGGTTCCATTTGCCCTGAATGCACTTCCCTGCCAGGGGAGCCCCCCATGCACAGTCTGATGCATCTGTTAGGGTCTGTTGTTGACAGGGTACCAGGTGTGATTTCTTTTCGTTTATGGTGTACCCCAGACAAGTTAGCACCCTTTGTACAAAAGCCAGATGAATCAAAAGTATGTCCTGGCTTTCTGTCTGAATTAAACAATCGTCCAGGTATGGGTATATCTGAATATTTCTTTGCCTAGGCACTTTGTGAATACCCTGGGCGCAGCAGATAAGCCAAAGGGCAGTGCAGAGAAAGTACAGTTGTGTACACTTACCATAAATGTAGATGTTCGAGTGTATTCACTATTGCAGTCAGTACAATTGGGTTATCCTGCTGGCAGGCTACCCTCAGTCGGCCTGAATTCCAAAGTCTAGGTCCGATGTCGGTTGCTGTTGCCTCTTCCCTGACGTCAGTGCACCAGGGGTATAAAAGATGCAGCCGATGCCATTTTCTTCAGTTTTTCTTGCCCCAGATGTCAGGTGCCCCCAAAAGGGTAGGCTAAACATATGGCAATAAAATATGCATGCACCAAAGTATATATTTTGCCTTCATCTACAAGCAAATACACCACATAGGTTGGATAGAATAGAGAAGTACACATAAGTTCCAGCAAAGAAATGGGGGATGGCGGGTGGGTAACCTGGACTGCTACAGTGAAAACACTCGAACATCTACATTTATGGTACGTGTACACAACTGTACTATGTTCTTCATGTTTCACTGTTGCAGTCATTACAATTGGGTTGAATCCCAAAGATAAGGTTGGTAGGCTGGAGCTAAATAGCATTAGGAGCACCAATTAGGCCCTGCAGAACTGCAGTGGCAAAGCCTGCCCTGGATTTAGAGTAGAGTGGTAAGTGATAGTGCTTTGTGAAGGTGTGCATTGAACTCCAAGTAGCAGCCTCTAAAATGTCTTTGGTTGGTACTCCCCTGAGGAAGGCTGCTGAAGTGGCTGCTGCTCTGGTTGAATGTGGCCTAATGCCCTTAGGTACTGGCTTGCCATGTTGTAAATAGCAGAAACGAATGCAGTGGCCTATCCACTTTGACATGGTCTGCTTTGAGATAGCCTTTCCTTGTGATCCTGCAGCATATGCCACTAGTAGTTGCTCTGTCTTTCTGAAAGCTTTGGTTCTGTTCAAGTAGAAGCGTAGTTGTCTGTGTATGTCCAAAGAATGCAGAATTCTCTCCCCCTTATTCTGTGGGTTTGGATAAAAGGAAGGCAGATGAATAGTTTGGTTAAGGGCCACACTGGACACTACCTTAGGAATAAATGTCGGGTTTGTCCTCAGAGAAACCCTGTCTGGATAAAAAATGATAAAAGGTTCCACAGCCATGAGTGCCTGTAACTCTGAAACTCATCTTGCAGAAGTTATTGCAAGGAGCAGAGCTGTTTTCCAAGATAAAAACTTTATATCAGCTATAGCGGCTGGCTCAAAAGGAGGCAGGGTGAGATTTTCCAAGACATAATTGAGGTCCCATGCAGGTATTGGTGATCTCCTTTGAGGCCTTAAGTGTTTGGCCCCTCCGAGGTACTGCCTTAATAAAGGATGAGAAAAGATTGGTGGCTCTGTATTGTAATGAGCCGAAATTGCAGAGGCATGAATTTTTCTAGATGAAAAGGATAGGCCTTTGTCCAGCATCTCAGTCAAGTATTGCAAAATCTGAGGAATATTTGGAACAGCTCAGTCAATTCATTGTGCCTCGTTCCAAGCACAGAATCTCTTCCATTTTCCAGCATAAGACTTTCTCGTACTAGACCTCCTGGCCTCCAAAATGACATCCATCACCGCTTTAGTGAGGGTTGTGTTTTGTATGACTACATTATCTGCCATACTGCCAGATTTAAGGTCTTGAGTTGGCTGTGCAGGATCTGATTGCTCTGCTGGGACAGTAGATGAGGCACTTGAGGTAAGGTCCAGGCTGGGCATTGAGACAAGTTCATTGGGATTGGATACTAGTACTGGCGTGGTCAGTCTGGGGCAATCAGTATCATTTCTGGCTTCTCCTGTCTGACCTTTAGGAGTACCTTGGGGAGGAGAGGCAGAGGAGGAAAGGCATATACTGTTAAGTTTTTCCAGCTGAAAGATAGGGCATCCACTTTCCATGTTTGTCTGTGATAAGTCCTTGTGCAGAATCTCTTTAGTTGGCAGTTGTGAGGTGAGGCAAATAGATCTATGTCCGGGCATCCCCATTTCCTTGTTACCATGCTGAAGACTTGTGGATCCAATTTCCACTCGTGGGGATCCATGAGGGTTCTGCTTAGTTTGTCTACCAGAGTATTTAGCTTTCCTGGCAGGAATTGTGCCTGCAGATGTACTTGGTAAATCAGTGCTGTGTCCCACAAAGTCATGGCTAGTCTGCAAAGGGGGTAAGAATGAGGGCCTCCCTGCTTGTTTATATACCACATGACCATGGTATTGTCTGTCTTTGTCAGTAGTTGTCCCGGATGAAGCAGGTCCTTGAAGGTTGTCAGGGCATTTTGAACAGCCAGTATCTCTTTCTGATTGATATGTAGATGCATTTGGTTTGCGGACCATGCGCCCTGAATACATCTTCCTGCCATGTGGGCTCCCCAGGCATAATCCAATGCATCCGTTGTTAATGTCTGTGTGGCTGGGGGTAGAGTGAATGGCTGTCCCTTGTCCTGGTGACAGGCCTTCGCCCACCATTGAAACTCCTGTTGCAGGCAGGGTATGAGAGTAACTGTTGTTTCCAGGCTGTGGCAATGTTGAGTCCAAACACTTTTTAGGTACTATTGAAGTTTCCTCATATGCAGTTTTGCATATGGAATTAGTAGAATGCAGGATGCCATGAAGCCCAAAGCCTGCAGAATTTTTCTTGCAGATAACTGGGCCTTTGTTGCCAACAGTTTGAAATAGGTAGTCAGTTGCCTTTGTTTGTCTGGCATGAGATAAGCCATCACGGCAGTTGTACTTAAGCTTGCACCCAGGAATATTATCTCTTGAGAGGGTACTAGTTTTGATTTTTGTCCGTTGACTGTGTACCCTAGGCATGGTAGTAACCTCTTTACAAACGCCAGATGCTGTAGTAGAATGTCCTTGTTCTCTGCTTGAATGAGGCAGTCGTCCAAGTAAGCATATATTTGTATTCCTCTTTGTCTGCAGTATGCAATTACTGGTGCCAGACACTTTGTGAAGACCCTGGGCGCAGTAGATAAGCCAAAGGGCAGTGCAGAGAATTGGTAATGCACAGAGCCAGCTTTGAATCTGAGGTATCTTCTGCATGTTTGTCTGATTGGGACATGCAGGTATGCCTCTTTTAAATCTAAGGTCACAAGCCAAGCCTTCTTACCAAACATGGACAGAAGCTGCTGTAGAGTCAACATTTTGAATTTTGGAATAAACAGGTATGTGTTTAGAATAGATCGGTCCAGTATTGGTCTCCAGGCTTTGTCCTTTCTGGGTACCAAGAACAGTCTTGAATAGAATCCTTGTCCCTGCTCTTGCTTTGGTACTTGTTGAATGGCCCTCATGTCCATGAGGGACTAAACTTGTTTTTGTGCCTCTGCCCACTGATGTTTTGGCAGGTCTGGCTAACCGTTTGCCCTTGGCAGGGTATGGAAGTGAAACTTGTAGCCTTGTGACACTATGTCTAAGACCCATTTGTCCTGGGTTATGTGCCAATTTTGAGAAAAACGTGCTAGTTTTCCGCCTAAAGGTGCTGCCCGAAGATAAGTGCTTGGCGCAGGCAGGGGGAAGTCATTGCGACTGTTTCCTGTATGGCTGTGACTTGTCTTCTCCAGTTTTGGAGGTAGAAGCACCCCATTGTTTAGACCTGTACAAACCTTGGGGCTGGGATCTGCCTCTAGGGCGTCTGTATCTGCTCCTTTGTGGCCTGTCTTGACACTGGAAAGGACCAATTCTTTGTAGGCCAGTGTCTGCTAAATCTTGCTGGCTGCACCTATAAGAAATCCTTGACTGCATAGATTTAGCTTTGTCCTCCATTTTCTTTAACACCTCTTCTGCTTTAACACCAAACAAAACATCGTGCTGTAATGCAGCATCTAATAATTTTGCTTTAACATGATCAGGTAGATTTTGTTCCTTTAACCAAGCATGCCTCCTAATGACAGAACCCATAACTGCGGCCCTGCAGGAGGTCTCCAGAGAATCAAAACCACATTGCAAAGTATGCTTTCCAACTTGTTCAGCTACATGCAATAAATCCTGCATTTCTTTGTTTTCTGCACATTCAGAATTTATCAATATTTTCTGTTTAAGCAGTAACACAATATATTGTTGATATTTGAGCATATGAAACTGACAGTTTAATGCCCTTATAGCCAAGGTAGCAGAAGTGTAAATCTTTTTTCCCCATCTGTCCAGTGCCCTAGAATCCCTGTCAGAGGGAGTAGGGTGTCTTGCAGTGGAAGCCTTGACCCCTTTGGGACCCTGAGAGATAGTTTCCGGGTCAGCAGCAGGGTTTTTGAATAGGAATTTATGAGAGTCAGGAACCCTGTAGTACCTGTCCGGCTTAACAGGAGCTGGAGGTAAGGAGTCAGGGGTCAGACTGGACTCTGAAAATACATCATCTACAATATCTAATACAGGTGGGATAGCGAGGGGCCTGTGTTGTGGTAGTAAAAGGAAGTCACTGAGCCTTTTCTTAGATTCTGAATAATCTTGGCTCTCCCAGTGGAAATGCTCCCTCATGGTATGTAAAGTTTCCCCAAAAGAATAATCCTCAGGAGGAGAGGCTGAAGGGATAGATTCTTCAGCATCAGAATCCTCATAGGGAGGAAGAATATCCCTGATAAGAAGAGGAATCAGATGAAATACAAACCTGATCTGAAGATTCATATTCTGTCTCTTGCCTAGGCCTCTTATCAGGAGGGGGATGGGAACCCCTGATCAAAGTAATTAGGTCTTCGGCCATTTTGAGCATCTGATTTGTAGGCATGGAGGCCTGTCCATGAGGCTGTTGTACTTGTTTTCTTTGTCTTTAAAGGTGCTTTAGTCTTTGCCTTTGAAGCTGAAGTCGTTTTAACATAGAATTGAGTAGGTCTGAAAACACCCTCAGCAGCCGATGCCTGCTCAGCGGCTCCGGACCCATCTGAGGGAATAGTTTCCGAAGGTCCAATACCTTGAGCTTCCAGCGGCCTGGTCAACTCTACGTGGGTGTCGGTAGTGGCCTGCGAGTCTAAAGTAGCGGTCGTTGGGGGCTGCGAAGGCGCCTCACTGAAAACCAGCAAACCAGTGACTGGCTTAGAAGAAGCCTCGTAGTCTGTTTTGGACCTCGGATGCCTGTCCTTTTCTTTGCATTTCTTGTGAATTCAGGTAGTCGGATGGCTATCCGATGACATTGTACAGTTAAATCTTCTGCCAAAACAGGGAAATGCAAAATCGTACCGACGCTTAATAGTGTGTTGGTTAAATCTAGCACAAAACCGACAACTATCAACATCGTGGTCAGGGCCTAGGCAAGGAATACAGTAAGAATGAAAGTCCTTATGAGGTATTTGCTTCCCACAAGAAATACAATTATTAACTTTTTCTGACATCGGTCTGGAGCAAGAAAAAAGTTTCCCCAACGGGGTACTTAGCTTTTAGTGAAGACTTCGGATCTGAAATTCGAACACGAAAATCTAAGGAGTCGGCCGGCTGGCACTTGCGAACTGCTTTTGCTTCGGGCACCGCGAGGCAAGAAAGACTGAAGAAAATGGTGTCGGCTGCATCTTTTATACCCCTGGCACACTGACATCAGGGAAGAGGCGACAGCAACCGATGCCGGACCTAGACTTTGGAATTCAGGCCAACTGAGGATAGCCTACCAGCAGGATAACCCAATTGTAATGACTGCAATAGTGAAACACGAAGAACATCTGATAGTGCATGTAGCCTGCTTTGAAGCGTAGGTATCTTCTGTAAGATTCCCTGATTGGGATGTGCAGGTATGCTTCCTTTAAATCAAGTGTTGCCAACCAGGCATCTTTACCTAGCATAGGAAGCAACTGGTGAAGAGTCAGCATCTTGAATTTTGGAATCACCAAAAAGGTGTTTAAAGTAGACCGGTCCAGGATAGGACGCCATGAATTGAAAAAGTCTTCAGTAGAAACCTTGTCCCTTTTCCTCTTCTGGTGCAGTTTGAATAGCCTTTATGCTTAAGAGAGAGAGTACTTGCTTTTGAGCCTCTGCCCACTGATTTGGGGGTAGATCTGGCCAACCGTTTCGGGTTGGTAACGTGTGTAAGTGAAATCTGTATCCTTGGGAAACTATATTCAAAACCCATTTGTCCTGGGTAATGAGTTCCCAGTTTTTTGTATGTAGGGCAATCTTTCCCCCCAAAGGGGCAGTCAGTTGAGAAGTGCATGGAAGTTTTAAAGTTAAGTCATTGAGACAGTTTACCAAAGGGGAGAGTTTTACTACTCCCATATTTGGAAGTAGGGGCCCTCCCACTGCTTATTCCTATGCATACCCTGGGACTGAAGCCTGGGTGCTCCGCTGGATCTGGGTTTGGACTGAGAAGGCCTGGAAGAGGCAGGAAAGGACCAGTTCTTAGAAGGCCAATGACTACTAAATCTTGGAGGTTGTACTTGTAAGAAATCTTTAACAGTTTGCATAGATTTAGCTTTTTCCTCAATCTTTTTAAGAACTTCTGCCTTATTGCTAAACAGGCGGTCCTGATTTAAATGAGCATCCGGTAATTTAGCTTTACATTATTTGGCAAGGATTGCTCCTTAAAACCAAGCATGCCTTCCAAGTACAGACCCAGTGACAGCAGCCCTGCAAGGTGCCTCTAGTGAATTAAAACCACATTGCAAAGTATGTTTTCCAACTTGTTCAGCAGAATGCATTAAATCTTGTAAATCCTTATTTTCAGCACAATCGGGAATCAATATCATTTTCTGTTTAAGCAATCCAATAATATGCTATTGATACTTTAACATATGAAACTGGCAGTTTAAGGCCCTAATGGCCAAGGTTGCAGAAGTGTATACCTTCTTACAGCATCTATCCAGCGCCCTGGAGTCTCTATCAGAGGGGGTAGGATTTTTGGCAGTAGCAGCTTTAATGCCCTTGGGTCCCTGTGAAATGGTCTCAGGATCCGCAGTAGGATTTTTGAAAAGGAACTTGTGAGAGTCAGGAACCCTCTAATATCTATCAGGTTTTCTGAGAGCAGGAAGTAAAGCGTCAGGGGCCAAGCTAGTCTCCGAAAAGGCATCATCAACAATGTCTAGTACAGGAGGGATAGATAAAAGGCCTGTGCTAGGGCAGGTAAGAAATCCCTAAGCCTCTTTTTAGAATCAGAGAAATCCTGACTTTCTCAACAAAAAAGCTCCCTAAGAGTATGCAAGGTTTCACCAAAAGAGAAATCCTCCAGGGCAGAAGCAGAGGGAATAGAGTCCTCAGCATCAGAATCCTCACAGGTAAATAAGGGTAAATCCTGGTCATCAGAGGAAACAAATTTCAGAATCCTGGTCAGAAGTTTCATAAGCAAACTCAGTCCTAGGTCTCAGAGGGGGAAGGTTGGCTTCCCCTGATTAAAGTAATAAGGACTTCAGACATTCTTATCATTTGTTTTTTAGGCATAGAGGCCCGACCAAGAGTCTGGGCATAGTTTTTCTAGGCATGGTTGAGTTTTAGGCCTTGAAGATGAAGATGGCGTTGGATTAATATGCAAGTCAGTAGGCCTGAATACACCCTCAGAAGCCGGTACCTGCACAGCGGCTCCAGACCCATCCAAGGTACAGGCATCCTCAGGTTCCACAGTTGAAGCATCTCACGGCATACCAGACTCCGAATGGGTCTCAGTAGAGGCCTGCGAATCTGAAGTAGCGGGTATCGGGGGCTGCAAAAGTGCATCACTTGAGTACCGGCGAACTGGCGACTGGCTTAGGAGAAGCGTCGTTGGCAGCTTTGGACCTAGGAGGCCTGTCTCTGTCTTTACCTTTGCGTTTTTTCGAAATGTCAGTAGTCGGATGGCTTACCGAAGACATATCTGGATAACTGAACCGAGCACCAAAATATTTAGAAGCGAAAATATACAGACGACTGATAGTTCATTGTTTAAATAAGGCACAAAACTGACAGCGAAGTACATCGCAGTCAGGGCCTAGGCAAGGAATACAGTACGAATGAAAATCTTTATGAGGTATTTGCTTTCCACGAGAAATGCAATTATTTACTTTTACTGACATTGGTTTAAAGCAAGAAAAAGTTTCCCCAATGGGATACTTAGGTTTTAGCTTAAGGCTTCAGTTCTGAAACTCGAAAACAAAAATTTCAGGAGTTGGCTGACCGGCACTTGCGAACTGCTTCTGCTTCAGGCACTGCATGGCAAGAAAAATTGGTGTAATGGCGTCGGCTGCATGTTTTATACCCCTAACTATCTGACGTCACGGAAGAAGAGATAGCAACCGACGCAGGTCCCAAGACTTTGTTAATCAGGCCGACTGAGGGATACTGCAAGCAGATAACCCAAATGTGATGACTGCAACAGTGAAACACAAAGAACATCCCCTGCTCCAAAACTTTGGTATACTGACCGGATGTCTGGTGCTGCAGGCAGTGACGTCCCTACTGTGATGAATACTGCAACATGAGAATAGAAGAACATCTTAAAACACAATAACCTCCTTGAGAACAGACATTCTCCAAAAGAGTATTTTTGCATAAGGAGAACCTGATAAGAAACAAGTCAGTGGTTGTACGGAAGCATGTTAAGCCACTGTGAAGCATTGACAAAAACAGCCGCCTCCTTGCTCAACTAATAAGTGTTGCATTTTTCCAAGACATTTATCAGGGGAAAGAAGAAAGAAAATAAAAACACACAGAACTACAGCAAGCAACTGCAAAACAGCAGATATATATACAGAAGAACCTTCTATTACCTTTTCCATTCATAAATTACAAATCTTAAAAAAAAGTTACAGCACACATAAGGGAGCGGGAGGAGTCTGCATGCATGTAAATAAATAAATTATTGCTTGCATATCTGGGTTTACCAGCTGGATCTGAACATATCTCTGCAGCCTTTCAGTTCCTTCTGACATAGCAGCAGTCACAAGATGTGTGTGTGTGTGTGTGTGTGTGTGTCCCTGCCAATAAGGAAAAGGTTTGCACTGCAACTAACAATTGCTTAAAATTCATTACACTACGCTACATTTTTAAATAAATGTACTCATTTCATCACATTAAGACATTACAAATATGCATAATGAACACTTGTTTGAGTGTGTGTGTGTGTGTGTGTGTGTGTGTGTGTCTGAGGGAGAATTGTAATGCTTCATCAGTGATTTAAAACATATTATGGCTGCTATTATTTATGTATTCCTTTATTTGATCTCTGTAACACATCTAGGGTGTGCACAATCAAAGTGCTGGGTACATTATATGTGTGTGTGTGTGTGTGTGTGTGTGTGTGTGTGCATATATATGTGTGTGTGTGTGTCTCTATGCAAGTACAAGTCTGTCCCTGTAAGTGCATATTTAATTGTGTGTTTGTGACTTTCTATATGCAAGAGAGAGTTGTGTGTCTGCTCTGCATCTGTTTTTGTGTGCATATACATAAATGGACTGTATCTGCTCCATGTGCATGCATAAGGAAAAGTACAGTTGTGTACCACTTACCATAAATGTAGATGTTCGAGTGTATTCACCGTTGCAGTCATCATCTGTGACTTATCCCTGCTGTAGTAGCCCTCGGCAAGCTGAATACCAGAGTCAATGTTTTCTGCGTCATCTGCAGTCGCCTGTACTCTGACGTCAGGTCGTCAGTGCTATAAAGCAAGGCAGCTGACGTCATTACATCCATTTTTCTTGCCCTAACCTATCAGAAGCACAAGGAAATAAGGTAAAGTGGTCCTGGCGGCTAATAGCCACCATGGGAAGCTAATGTCCTCCAAGGGAAAGAGGATACACAAGGGTGATGGAGGGAGGGAAACCAGGACTGCAACAGTGAATACACTCGGACATCTACATTTATGGTAAGTGCTCACAACATTCTTTGTGTTTCACTGTTGCAGTCATCACCATTGGGACGATTCCCAAAGGTGAGAAGAAGGGTGGAAGGATACGTTAGAGCCCTAGGCAAGCCCTGCAGAAAGAACAGATTTGCACACTTACCATAAATGTAGATGTTCGAGTGTATTCACTGTTGCAGTCAGCACATTAGGGTTATCTGCTTGCAATAACCCTCAGTCTGCCTGATTATCAAGTTCTTGGGTCCTGCATCGGTTGCTGTCTCATCTTCCAAGACGTCGGGTAGTCAGGGATATAAAGCATGCTGCCGATGCCATTACATCAGTTTTTATTACACCAGATGTCAGGTGCCCCCCTAATGGGAAGCAATTAAATATACATATGCTTATAATAAAATAGATTTTGTATTGAAAGAGATGTTACAAGATCAATTAATTAGTTTGGACATCTTTAATTATTTAAGGATGGAGAGACCTCAAGTATCCTCAATCTTCGGAATACCCAAGGTCCACAAAAATGTAGAAGATCCACCACTGAGACCCATAGTGGCCGCTAGAGGGGCTAAAACCTACCCCTTAGCCAAATTTTTAGATTTAAAATTAAAGAAAATTTGGACCACTGCAGGAGGTATTTTAAAGGACTCTTGGGACTTCCTGAGAAGTGTTAAGAAAGAAATATACAGAGATAACACTATATTTGCTAACCTAGATATACAGGATCTATTTAACGTGATACCCCGCTGGACTAGTTTAGAGTGGTTTGAGGAAGCGTTACATACATATGGGAATTTAAAACAAGATGAGTTTTTGGTATATTTGGAGCTAATGGAACTAGTCTTAAAATACAATTTCTTGTTTTTTGAAGGTGAATTTTATAAACAAACACAAGGTGTGGCTATGGATGCTTGCTGTGCCCCTACATACGCCAACATAGTACTTATGATATGGGAAGAAAAATATGTATTTACTTCCCAATATGCCCAATATTGGAATTTTTACAAACATTACTTAGATGACATTTGTATTTTCTGGACAGGAACAGAAGCGTTATTGATGGAATTTATAGATTATCTTAATCAAACCATCGAGTTTTTGAAATTTACGCATATTAGTTCTAGGGACATGGACTTCCTAGATATTACCTTACACAAGCTTCCAGAAAAGCAATATTTTAAATCTATAGTTTACAGGAAAGGGACAGTTTCTCATTCCTACTTACATTTTTCAGGTTCCCACCCTTATGCACAAAAAAGGAGTATTTTAAAGGGACAGTTTATACATAGTTCTAGAATGACCTCTTGTGACACAGATTTTGAAATAGAGATTAATAAATTGAAGGCCATGTTTACAAAAAGACAATATCCTGTTGATCTAATTGAGCAAACAGTGGCCGAAGTAAGGTTGGGCATAAATGGTAGGTTTAGTCCTATCCTGGGTATGAATCTGGAAGTTAATGAGGACGGGAACAACAACGCTATGGTCTTAACCCAGTTAGAACACCTAGAATATCAAGGTAGAAATAATAGGAAGGAAATGGACAATCACCCAGCGGGAAACTTTGTCCTACAATATTGAACGGACACACCAGCTATTAGAGGCATTATAGACAAACACTGGGGAAAGTTTAGTGGATACTCCGATTTAGAAGTATTATTTAAGGCTCCTTTAAAATTTAGTCATAAGAAAGGAAGAAATCTTAAGGACCTTCTGGAACAAGAAAAGAAGGTTATTAGTCAGAGAAGGAAAGGAACTTACAAGTGTGGGTCTTGCCCGCAGTGTCCCTACATTATCAATCAGGACAAGGTGTATATTGCAGAGAGTGGGAAGATCATTGAAGCTGACACCTTTGCCAATTTTAACAATGAGGGGTTTGTTTACCTCGCTTTATGTCAAGTACGTGGGGTATTCTACGTGGGCAAGACCACATGTAAATTAAAGAGGAGAGTGTACGAACATATGAATGCTGTAAGGATACAAGATCATAATAATGCATTATATAAGCATACACTTCTTTCTTTGGCTTTTCCCGGTTAGGGGTCGCCACAGCGGATCACCTGTCCGCTCATGATTGGCAGTGGAGTTTTACAGTATGGAGTTGCCAGCCCGGTGCCCAACCTTCCACAGAAGGCACACACATGCACACACACACACCTATGGCCAATTTAGAGTGTCCAATCCACCTACAGCATGTCTTTGGGATGTGGGAGGAAACCGGAGCACCCGTAGGAAACCCACGCGACCACAGGGAGGACATGCAGACTCTTGCTGTGAGGTGGCAACGCTAACCACTGCACCACCGTGGCAATAATTCTAAGTGGACATTTTTTGTTTTGGAAAAGATAGTCCCTGACCCTAGGGGTGGTGCATGGGAAACCAGAATAGATGTGAGGGAGCTTTTCTGGCAGTTGGTGTTGGAGGCTAATAAGCACCCAGGAATTAACGAACATCTATCTATAGTACCTATTTTAAAGATGACAGCTGCTAAATTATAAATAAATTGTAAAGGAAAAATCTTAGCTATAGAAAATAATAGGTTAAAGCTTGAACATTTAGTGGTGTAGTTGGGATATATATATATATATATATATATATATATATATATATATAGATAGATAGATATATAGATATAGATATATATATATATATATATATATATATATATACATATATATATATACACATTCTTTATATATATATTTTTATATATATAGAGAGAGAGAGAGAGATAAATATATATATATATATATATATATATATATATATATATATATATATATATATCTATAGATAGATATAGATAGATATAGATATATAGATAGATATATAGATAGCTAAAGGCCTGTGTTGGGGCAGGAGTAAGAAATCTCTAAGCCTCTTTTTAGAATCAGAGTAATCCTGGCTTTCCCAGCGGAAATGCTCCCTAAGAATATGCAAGGTTTCACCAAAAGAGAAATCCTCTGGAGGGGAAGCAGAGGGAATAGAGTCCTCTGCATCAGAATCCTCATAGGTAGATAAGGGTAAATCCTGGTCATCAGAGAAACAGAAATTTCAGAGTCTTGATCAGAAGTATCATAAGCAAATTCAGTCCTAGGTCTCTTAGAGGGGGAAGGTTGGCTTCCCCTGATAAAAGTAATAAGGTCTTTATGTCTAAAAAACAAATGATAAGAATGGCTAAAGGCCTGACCATGCAGTCTGGGCATCGGTTTTCTAGGCATGGATCGAGTTTTAGGCATTGAAGAAGAAGATGGCATCGGTTTAATATGCAAGTCAGTAGGCCTGAATACACCCTCAGAAGCCGGTGCCTGCACAGCGGCTCTGGACCCATCCAAGGTACAGACATCCGCAGGTTCCACAGTTGAAGCATCTTGCGGCATACCAGACTCTGAATGGATCTCAGTAGAGGCCTGCAAATCTGAAGTAGCGGGTATCAGGGGCTGCGAAAGTGTCTCACTGAGTACCGGCGAACTGGTGACTAGCTTAGGAGAAGCATCGTCGGCAGCTTTGGACCTAGGAGGCCTGTCTTGGTTTTTATCTTTGTGTTTTTTTCATAATGTCGGTAGTCAGGTGGCTTACCGAAGACATATCTGGATAATTGAACAGAGTACCAAAATACATAGAAGCGTAAATATACAGATGAATAGTTCGTTGTTTAAATAAGGCACAAAACCGACAGCGAGGTACATCGTGGTCAGGGCCTAGGCAAGGAATACAGTATGAATGAAAATCTTTATGAGGTATTTGCTTTCCACAAAAAATACAATTATTGACTTTTACTGACATTGGTTTAGAGCAAGAAAAAGTTTCCCCAATGGGGTACTTAGCTTTTAGTTGAAAACTTCGGTTCTGAAACTCGAAAACGAAAATTTCAGCAGTCTGCCAACTGGCACTTGCGAACTGCTTCTGCTTCAGGCACTGCATGGCAAGAAAGACTGATGTAATGGCGTCGGCTGCATGCTTTATACCCCTGACTACTTGATGTTATGGAAGATGAGACAGCAACTGACACAGGACCCAAGACTTTGATAATCAGGCCAACTGAGGGCTACTGCAAGCAGATAACCCTAATGTGATGACTGCAACAATGAAATACAAAGAACATCTGCAAAGGCAAACCCTGCCCTACACTTAGAGAAAAGAGGTAGGTGGTAATGCTTTGTAAAGATATGGACAGAGGTCCAGGTGGCAGCTTCCAAGATGTACCTGATGGGGACTCCTCTGAGGAAGGCTGTGGAAGTGGAGTGGGTACGAATAGACTTGGGGGGGGGTTCTCATGTAGTATGTAGCAGAAATGGATACAGTCCGATATCCATTTGGAAAAGGTTTGCTTGGAAATGGGTTTCCCCTCTGCCCCTGGGGCAAAGCTAACAAACAGCTGGTCTGTTTTTCTGAAGGGTTTAGTACGGTACAGAGCGTATCTGTACACATCTAGCGAGTACAGTATTCTTTCCCCCTTGATTTGAGGGTTGGGAAAGAAGGTCTGTAGGTGTATGGTCAGGTTGAGGGTCACATCAGATACCACCTTGGGCATAAAGGAGGGGTTAGTCCTCAGGGAGTCCCTGTCTGCATGGAAAATGATGAAGGGCTCAACAGCCATGAGAGCCTGAAGCTCTGAGACCCTTCTGGCTGAGGTGATAGCTAGTAGGAAGGCAGTCTTCCAGGAAAGGTATTTCAATTCTGTTGAAGCAGCAGGTTCAAAAGGAGGCAAGGTTAGTTTTTCTAAAACATAGTTCAAGTCCCAGGCTGGCATGGGAGGCCTTCTGGGAGGTCTGATATTAGAAGCCCCTCCGAGGAATTGTTTAATCAAAGGATGAGAGCAGAGGGGTAGGTCTGAATCGTAATGGGCTGAAATGGCAGAGGCATGGATTTTAACAGAAAAGAAGGAGAGGCCACTTTTGAGTAACTCGGCTAGGTAATCCAAGATAAGAGGGATGGAAGGATGCGAGGTACTGGCCCCTCTGGACTGGCTCCAGGAGCAGGATCTTTTCCATTTCCCTGTGTAAGATTTTCTGGTGCTGGGCCTTCCGGCCTCTGATAATGTCTAGGACCTGTTTGCTTAACAGGGACTCCTTGTTAGTTTTAAAGCATAAGCCATGCTGAAAGATTGAGAGTCTGCAAGCCTGGGTGCAGTATCTCTCTCCCCCGCCCACCTGGGTCAAGAGGTCTGAGATAAGGGTAAACTGCCTGGGTGGCTGTAAAGTCAGGCTGCACAGTAAAGAGTACCAATGTCGTCTGGGCCAATCTGGAGCAATGAGGATGGCTTTTGATCTCTCCTCCCTTATTTTGATCAGTACCGTGGGAATGAGAGGCAGAGGAGGGAAAGCGTACACAAAAAGGGAGTTCCAGGAGAAGGTCAAGGCATCCACCTTCCATGCTAGGAGGTGATATTTCCTGGTACAGAACTTTTGTAGCTGGTGGTTGAGGTGCGAAGCAAAGAGATCCACCTCTGGAGTCCTCCACTCCTGAGTGATTTGCAGAAAGATTTCCCTGTGTAGCTGCCATTCATGGGGTCCAGTATGTTTCTGCTTAGGTGGTCTGCATGGGTGCTGTTGACCCCTGGTAGATATTGGGCAATTAGGTGTAGACCCATGGAGGTGGCGGTCAGCCAGAGATTCAAGACTAGTCTGCACAGGGGGTAAGATTGGGTCCCCCCAGTTTGTTGATATACCACATTATTGTGGGGTTGCCTGTTTTTATAAGGAGAACCCCTGGCCTGAGGGATGTCCGAGCCTTTTGTACTGCCATCATTTCTTTCTGATTGATGTGTAAGGGAAGGTGCTGGGCATCCCAAAGATCTTGGGTGCACCTGCCTGCTAAGTGAGCGCCCCAAGCAATGTCTGAGACATCGGTGGTTATGGTTTGGCCGGTAGGGCGGAGGTTTAAGGGAAGTCCCTTGTTCTTGGCACAGGCCTCTGCCCATCAGAGAAACTCATCCCTTATACATGGGATCAGAGGGAGGGAGGTCTCTAGAGACCAATTGTGCTGACACCAAAGGTTCTTTAGATACCACTGAAGTTTCCTCGTGTGAAACCTGGTCAGAGTGATTAGGAGGATGCAAGATGCCATGTACCCCAGGGCTTGCAGGAACTTCCTCGCAGTGAGGTGACTTCTGGAAGCTAGCTGGGTAAAGTAGAGAGGGAGGAAGCTCTCCTTTTCTGGGGATAGGAAGGCCATTTGGGATGCTGTGTCTAGCAGCGCTCCCAAGAAAATGATCTTCCTGGTGGGAGTTTGCTTTGATTTCTTCTCTTGATGGTGAACCCTAGAAAAGTCTGGAGGGATTTGACTAAGTGAAGGTCCTGGAGCAGCTTTTCTTTGCACTTTACCTGAATGAGGCAGTCATCCAGGAAAGGATAAATCTGTATATTTCTGTCTGTAAAATGCTATGGCTGGGGCTAAGCATTTGGTGAATATTCTGTGTGCAGTAGATAATCCAAGCCAAAGGGCAGTACAGAGAACTGAAAGTGTTGTAATCCTGCTCTGACCTGCAGGAATTTCCTGCACGATTCCCTTACAGGGATGTGGAGGCAGGCATTTTTTAGGTTTAGGGTCGCTAGCGAGGCATTTTTATTTTGTCAGCATAGGCAGCAGCTGCTGCAAAGTTACCATTTTGAATCTGGGGACCACCAGGGAGGTGTTCAGAATAGACAGATCCAGGGAGGGGCGCCAAGTGCCCTCTTTTCTGGGAACAAGGAATAGTCTGGAATAAAAGCCTTTGCCTGTTTGTTCTGAGGGGACAGGGTCTACTGCCCCCTGGAATAGGAGAGTTTGGACCTGTTTCAATGCCTCTGCCCACTGATTCAGAGGCAAGTCTGGGTACCTTTCTTGAACTGGGAGTTCGCTGAAGGAGAATTTGTATCCCTGAAAAATTATCTTTAAGACCCCTTGGTCCTTTGTTACACAAAGACAATTTTCTTAGAAGAGGGAGAGCCTTCCTCCTAGTTTTTGGTGAGTGAGGGGAGGGCAGAGGGGAGTCATTGGGAGTTTTTGCCATAGAAGGGTGGCTTAGAACTCCCTGCCTTTGGGGCAGAAGTGGTCCACTGTTTGCTTCTCTGCTGGCCCTGGCATAGGGGCCTGCATGGTCTATCACTGTGGGGCTTACCTTGGCGCTGTCTACTAGGTGCAGGGAAGGACCAGTGTTGAGGGAAAGTTCCTGCTGAACCTGGGAGATTGAACCTGAAAGAAATATTTTACGGTTTGCATAAATTTTGCTTTGTCTTCCATCTTTTTAAGCACCTCTTCTGCTTTTACTCCAAACAAGCACTCCTTATCTAGGGGTGCATCAATAAGTTTAGACTTGACATGATCAGGGAGAGGTTGGTTCCTTCAGCCATGCATGTCTCCTAATAACAGATCCCATCACTGCTGCCCTGCTAGAGGCTTCTAGGGCATCATATCCACATTATAATGAGTGTTTGACCACTTGACAAGCAGAGTGCAGTAAATCTGCTATCTCTTTTGAATTGGCACAGTCGGGAAAGGTAGAAATATTATGTTTTAATAGTTCCAAAGTATGTTGTTGATATTTTAACATATGGAACTAACAGTTGAGTGCTCTGATAACTAAGGTTGCAGAGGTGTATACTTTTATTTTTACCCCATCTGTCCAGAGCTCTGGAGTCCTTGTCAGAAGGAAGAGGATTCCTGGCAGAACTAGTCTTAGCCCCTTTAGGTCCCTGTGTAATAACCCCTGGGTCTGCAGCAGGATTTCTGTACAGGTATTTGTGAGAATCCGGTAATACCTATCATAATAATAAATCTCTGTAATACCTGTCAGGTTTACTGGGAGCAGGTGGGTGGGCGTCAGGGACTAAGCAGGATTCATGGAAAACATCATCCACCACTTCTAAAATAGGGGGGATGGCCAGGGTTTTGTGCTGGGGCAGGTCCAGAAACTCCAGGGTTTTGTGCTGGGGCAGGTCCAGAAACTCTCTAAGTCTTTTCTTAGACTGGGGGAAGTCCTGAGATTCCCATTGGAAATGTTCTCTGAGGTCCTCTGGAGGGGAGGCAGAAGGGATAGATTCTTCTGCAACTGAATCCTCATAAGCAGTCAGAGGTTGCTGTTCCTCTTCAAAATCTGAATAGTCAGACCCACCAGAATTCTGTTCTGTCATAATTTCTGGAGAAGTGTTCCTTTTCCTTTTAGAAGTTGTGGCCTGACTAGCCCAGATAAGGGAGATGAGATCCTCTGCCATTTTAAGCATTTTGTGCTTGGGATGGTGGAGCAGGAGCAAGATGGTGACTAGAAGCAGATTTTCTAGGAGTGGCCTGGCTTCTAGGCCTGAAAGAATCGGTCAGTCTGAGAGAAACGTTAGTCGGATGAGAAGACATTGGTTTTTTGTCTAATTTCAGTAGTGCAAAATACCTCCTCGGAACCCGGTGCCTGCATCACGGCTCCGGACCCAACCAAGGCAGAGACAGCCAAAGGCTCAGAAGATGAAGATTTCTGCAGCATAAGGTACTCCAAAAGGGTCTTGGTAGAGACCTGGATAGACATCGAATCGGGCATCAGGGGCTATGAAAGCCCCTCACTGAATTCCGGAGAACTGATGACCTGCTTAGCGGCAGAGTTGATGGAAGGCTTAGCCTTTGTGGTCTGTCTAGCTCTGCGTTTTTTCGGAAAGTCCAATGATTGTTGGCTGATGGACGCCATATCAGAATGCGAAGACAGAACATGAAAATAACGGTCTAAAAGAAGAGCTCTACGTCGAATAGTTCTCGCATTAAAGAGGACAGAGAACCGGCAATGGGGACCTCGTGGTCTGGGCCTAAACAAGTGACACAGTAAGAATGGAAGTCTCGGTGTAGGATATGCTTTCCACAGGCGAGACAATTGTTAACTTTTTCAGACATCGGTTAGTGCAAGAAAAAAAGGTTGGTCCTCAATGGGGTACTTAGCTTTAAACATTTTCAGCTGAAATTCAAACTCTGACAGCGACCAACCGGCACTCATGCAAACTGCTTCTGCTACAGACTCCACAGCAAGAAAGACTGGTGTAATGACATTGGCTGCCTTGCTTTTAGCACTGACGACCTGATGTCAGACTACAGGGGACTGCAGCAGACACAAAAAAATTGACGCTGGTATTCGGGCCGGCCAAGGGCTATCACAGCAGGGATAACACACAGGTGATGACTGCAACAGTGAAACACGAAGATCATCATTAAATACCTACATAAAGTACAGTTTTGTACCTACCATAAATGTAGATGTCCGATAGGTATGCATCTGCAGTCATAACATATGGGTTGTCCTGCCTCAGGCAGCCCTTCGGTCGGCCGGATTCCAAAGTCTGGGTCTGGCCTCGGCTGATGTCGCATCTTCCCCGACGTCATAGCTGCTGGGGTATAAAGGCATCAGCCGAAGCCATTTTCCTCAGTGTTTCTTGCCCCAGATGCCAGGTGCCCTCTAGGAAGGCTAAATTTGGATAAAAGTTGAAAATTCCAAACAGAATAAAACAATATATATATATATATATATATATATATATATGTATACATGCAAACAAATACACCATAATAGATTCCCCCAGCTAGCTGAAAGAGGGGTAAGCACTCTAGGAATACCACAGAGGGGAAGGCGGGTGGGTAATCCTGACTGCAGATGCATACCTATCGGACATCTACATTTATGGTAGGTACAAAACTGTACTATGTCCTTTAAGGATGCATCTGCAGTCATAACATATGGGTAGAATACCACAGCCAAACTGGGGGAGGAGGTACTAAGATAAGGATGGTGTAGTTATGATCCCCTGTAAAACTGCAGTTGCAAAACCTGCTCGGGATCTGGAGTATAAAGGTAGATTGTAATGCTTGGCAAATGTATGCACGGAGCTCCAAGTAGCAGCTTCTAAAATGTCCTTGGTAGCCACCCCTCGTAGGAAAGCTGTAGTGGTGGCTGTGGCTCTTGTGGAGTGAGGCCTGATATTTTCAGGAACTGTCTTTCCATGAAAAGAGTAGCAGAAACTAATGCAATTTCCTATCCATTTAGAGATTGTCTGTTTTGAAATTGCTCTTCCTTGCACTCCAGTTGCATATGCTACTAGAAGTTGGTCAGTTTTTCTGCTGGTCTTAGTTCTGTCCAGATAGTAGCGTAGTTGTCTGTGTACATCCAAGGTGTGCAGTAGTTTTTCCCCCCTGTTCTGTGGGTTAGGGAAGAACGTAGGCAAATGAATAGCCTGGTTCAAAGATACCCTGGATACCACCTTTGGCATGAAAGTAGGATTGGTTCTCAGAGACACTCTGTCCTGGTGAAAAATAAGGAAAGGCTGCACTGCCATCAGTGCCTGTAACTCGGATACTCTACTTGCTGAAGTGATTGCTAGAAGGAAAGCAGTTTTCCAAGATAAGAACTGTAAGTCTGCTGATGCTGTTGGTTCAAAAGGGGGAAGTGTTAATTTTTCCAGCACAAAATTGAGATCCCATGCAGGAAGAGGGGGTTTTCTTGGAGGTTTTACATTTTTGATCCCTCTTAAAAATTGTCTGAGGAGAGGGTGAGAGAAGATAGGAGGATCCATGTTGTATTCTGCTGAAATTGCTGAAGCATGAATCTTAATGGAGGAATAGGACAGGCCGTTGTGGTACAGTTCTGCTAAGTATTCTAGGATGTGTGCTAGGTTTGCCAGTGTGACATTTGTACCCTTTGAAGCGCTCCAAATGAGGAATATCTTCCATTTAGCTGAGTATGTCTTTCTTGTGGAGGGTCTACGGGCCTCCAGGATTATGTCCTTGACCCTCTGAGATAAGACAGTTTGGTATTGTTTTAGGCAATTTTCCAGGCAGTCAGCTGCAGTGTTTTCAAGTTTGGATGCAGTGTCTTGAAGTTGTTCTGCGTTAGAAGTAGAGGCCATAGGGGTAGAGGCCATGGGTTCGTCCGAGACATGCTTCTCAGTAGCGGATACCAGTGCTGCCTTGGCCAGTCTGGAGCTATCAGTATCACCTTTGGCTGTTCCTCTCTGATCTTCAGTAGTACTCTGTACATCAATGGGAGTGGAGGAAAAGCATACACTGTTAGGGCATTCCAGTTGAAAGAGAGGGAGTCCACCTTCCAGGCTTGTGGGTGGTATACTCTTGAGCAGAATTTCCTTAGTTGGTTGTTGAGTGGGGAGGCGAACAGGTCTATCTCTGGCATTCCCCATTTGTTTGTTATGATTTTGAAGATGTCTGGATGCAGCATCCATTCGTGAGCATCCGTGGTAGTTCTGCTTAAGCTGTCTGCTAGTGAATTCCCTTTTCCTGGTACGAATTTGGCCTGCAGTTGTATGTTGAGATTCAGGCCTAGGTTCCACAGATCCATTGCCAGCCGGCATAGAGGGTAGGAATGCGTGCCTCCCTGTTTGTTTATGTACCACATGACTGTGGTATTGTCTGTCCTTATCAGCAGATGATCTTGGTGGAGGAATGATTTGAATGCCTCGATTGCATGCCTCACTGCCAGCATCTCCTTTAGGTTTATGTGCAAATTCAGCTGGTCTTGAGTCCATAGGCCTTGGATGCACTTGTCTTCCATGTGTGCTCCCCATCCTCGGTCTGAGGAGTCCATGGTGATGGTTTGCCTTGGTTGTGGTTTGTTGAAAGGCAACCCTCTGTTGGATTGGCAGGCCTGAGCCCACCACAGGAATTCCTTTTTCAGGCATGGAATGATTGGAATCATGGTTTCTAGACTGTGCCTGTGTTGAGACCATACATTCCTTAGGTACCATTGTAATTTCCTCATATGCAGCCTGGCATGTGGGATCAAGATTATGCAAGATGCCATGTAACCCAGAGCCTGCAGGACTTTCCTTGCAGTGAGCGGAGTTTGTCTTGTCAACGCCATGAAGCAGAGTGGTAGTTGCTTTTGTTTTTCTTCTGTGAGAAAAGCCATCTGAGTTATTGTGTCCAGATCCGCACCCAAAAAGGTTATCCTTTGGGATGGCACTAGTCTTGACTTCTGGATGTTGACTGTGTATCCCAAGGCCTGTAACAGGTGTATGACATAGGCCAAATCCTTTATAAGTCTTGTCCTGTTCTCTGCTTGTATTAGGCAGTCGTCCAGGTATGGGTAAATTTGAATTCCCTGAAGCCTGCAATGTGCAATAACTGATGCCAGGCATTTCGTGAATACTCTGGGCGCAGTAGATAAGCCAAAGGGCAATGCTGAGAATTGATAATGCTCTGATCCTGCAAGAAATCTGAGGTGTCTTCTGCAATCTGGTCGTATAGGGACGTGCAGGTATGCCTCCTTGAGATCTAGAGTCACCAGCCAAGACTCCTTGCCCAACATGGGAAGAAGTTGCTGTAGGGTCTGCATTTTGAATTTTGGCACAATGAGATATGTGTTTAGTGCGGACAAGTTGAGAATAGGCGTCCATTGGGTTTCTTTTCTTGGTACAAGGAATAGTCTGGAGTAAAACCCTTGACCTTGTTCCAGAGATGGTACCCTTTCTATTGCTTTCATCTGAAGTAAATTGTTGATTTGTCTTAAAGCCTCTGGCTTCTGGTTTGGTGGTAGGTTTGGCATTCCGCTCCTTCTTGGTAAAGTGTGGAAATGAAACCTGTATCCTTTGTCTATTGTTTGCAATGTCCATTTGTCTTTTGTAATGCAATGCCAGTTTTTTGAGAATAAAGCCAATTTTCCGCCCAAGGGTGCTTCCAGCTGTTCCCTTGTAGGCGGAATCAGAGTCAAGTCATTGTGTTTGTCCTGTGGAAGTGGTTGTAGTTGCAGCTGTGGCAGTACTCCTTTGGTTGGCAGGTTGCCACTGGCGACCCCTGTAGGCACCCTTTGATTGACCTCTGCCTCTTGGGCGTCTATTCCTGCCCCTCTGTGCTTTGAAGGTGTCTGGAAAGGACCAATTCTTTGAAGGCCAGTTTCTGCTGAACCTCGGAGGTTGGACCTGCAGAAAATCCTTAACTGTTTGCACAGATTTTGCTTTTCTTCCACTTTCTTTAGAATCTCCTGTGCAGGGGAGCCAAATAAACTTTGTTTCTCCATTGGAGCATCTAGGAGTTTAGCCTTGACATGGTCCGGCAAGGATTGCTCTTTTAGCCAGGCATGTCTACGAATTACTGCCCCAGTCATAGCTGATCTAAATGAAGCTTCCAGTGCATCATAGCCACATTTTAAGAAATGATTACTGACCTGCTGAGAATTGTGTACCAAATCCTGAAGGGCCTTATGGTCTAAAGGTTCAGGAGAAGAAAGCTTTTTATTCAGCTGATCTAGCGAATATTCCTGGTACTGTATCATATGGAATTGACAGTTTAAAGCCCTGGCAGAAAGAGTAGCAGAGGTGTAAACCTTTTTTCCCCATCTTTCTAATGCTCTTGACTCCCTTTCAGAGGGTAGTGGGTTTTTAGCAGTGGCAGCTGCAACACCTTTCGGGCCCTGAGAAATAGTTTCTGGGTCTGCAGCATGGGCTTTATACAAGTGGAAGTTGGAATCCGGAACCCTGTAGTATCTGTCAGGTTTGGCAGGGGCCGGGGGAAGTGAGTCAGGGGCAGAGCTGACATCATTATATGCATCATCAACTACAGTTAGCACAGGTGGTATGGCTAAAGGCCTATGCTGTGGCAAGTGTAAGAAAGTCCTTAGTCTTTTTCTAGAATCAGAGAAATCTTGACCCTGCCATTGAAAGTGTTCCCTCATAGAGTGTAAAGTTTCCCCAAATGAAAATTCCTCTGGAGGGGAAGCAGAAGGGATAGAGTCTTCTGCAACAGAATCCACATAAGGTGAGTATGGCCCTTCCTGATGGTCTGACAAATCAGATCCATCAGAGGAGTAGTCAGAGGAGAGAGGTTCAGGGGGGTTCAGTCCTGGGCCTTTTGTCAGGAGGAGGGTGGGAGGCCCTGTCTGGGTGAGGTTGGGAACCCCTAATCAGAGAAATAAGGTCCTGAGCAAGACTGAGAATCTGGGAACTTGAGGAAGGTCTCTGAGAGGTTGATTTTGCAGGCAATGCTTTAGCAATTTTAGCTGCTTTAGCCCTGGAGAAAGCCTTAATAGACATAGAAGCAGGGGGCCTAGCTGCCCCACGTGCAGGAGTGGAAATGTCCAGAGGAATGGTGTCGGACAATTCTTGTGCACTTGCTTCTTCGGTAGGGATTTCTGTAGCCGACTCGGCTGGGGCCTCGCTGGCCACGGTTGTCGGAGGTATGATTTCGGCGGAAGGTAGAACCGAGGCCTCGGTTTCAGCCGAAACCGAGACACTCGCGGTAGGCCTAACCGCGGTTTCAGCCGAAATCGCGGGCCGCGAGTGTCGGTCCTTTTCCTTGCGTTTTTGGCTAAATGCGTAGTCTGAGTCTCCGGCGGCATTTTATATGCAAAAGCGGATCCAAAAATCTCTTCTGCAAACTCCGACCGACGTCTAAGAGTCCGTCGGTTGAAGGAGGCACAGGCTAAACAAGCTGATACGTCGTGGTCTGGGCCTAAGCAAGGAAGGCAGTAGGAATGGAAATCCTTATGAGGTATTTGTTTCCCACAAGTTAAACAATTATTTACTTTGTCTGACATCGGCTGAGGCAAGAAAGAGTCCCCAACGGGGTACTTAGCTTTTTAGAAGTCTTCGGTAGCTGAATCTCTGGATCTGACCGACCGGCACTTGCGAACAGCTTCTGCTTCGGGCACCGCGTGGCAAGAAAGACCGAGGAAAATGATCGGCTGATGCCTTTATACCCCAGCAGCTATGACGTCGGGGAAGATGCGACATCAGCCGAGGCCAGACCCAGACTTTGGAATCCGGCCGACCGAAGGGCTGCCTGAGGCAGGACAACCCATATGTTATGACTGCAGATGCATCCTTGAAGGACATCATATTACATATCCTACAGTAACTGAAACATTAGAATTAATCTACAGCAAAAATATAAAAACATGCATATATTAATAAAATCAATACAAAACAATTTAACAGACATCCATTACCCAAGTGCAATAATGCCTGACAGGTGGGCATTACAGAGAAATAATAAACCTACCGGCGGGTATGTAGGTCCTTTGTGTGCAGGCACTACTGCTTGTTTAATCCTAAACTAGATGCAAAATGTCTAAACCATTATGGATATTTTGATGCAAGTTGTTATAGAAAATAGTTACTATGACATTTTAATAAATTCTTAGAAAAAATGTGTATCCAACTAAAATCAACTGACCGCTTTTTAAATTTTGGAAGAGGTGGCTTGCTTGTTGGACAGTCCTATATACAAAGTTTGACCAACTGGTAACCCCAAAAATAGATATGAAGGAATAGAACTCTGCTGGGTGACTTTTCTATGCATGTATGTTAAGGCAGCTGCACAGACTGTACCACTGTGTAATATACTACCTGTGTAGCACCTGTGCATACACACACACACACACACACACACACACACACACACACACACACACACACACACACACACACACACACACTGTGCAGGTATACAAATTGCACCAGTGTCTAATATACTGCCTATGTAGTACCTGTATGCACACATACATACACATTACACACACAAACACACACACTGTGCAGGTATACACTGTGCAATATACTGCCTGTGTAGCACCTGTGCGTGCATGCATACAGACACACACACACACACACACACACACACAGTGCAGGTATACAGACTGCACCACTGTGTAATATACTGCCTGTGTAGCACCTGTGCGTGCATACAGGCACACACACGTGTGCGCGCACACTGTCCAGGTATACAGACTGCACCACTCTGTAATATACTGCTAGTGTGGCATGTGTGTGTGCATACAGACAAACACACACACACACTGCAGGTACACAAACTGCACCACTGTGTAATATACTGCCTATGCAGCACCTGTGCATGTGCGCAGACACACACACACACACACACACACACACACACACACACACACACACACACACACACACAATGCAAGTATACAGACTGCACCACTGTCTAATATACTGCCTGTGTAGCACCTGTGCGTACACCCACACACACCCACACCGTGCAGGTACACAGACTGCACCACTGTGTAATATACTGCTTATGTAGCACCTGTGCGTCTGCGTACAAAACACACACACATACTCTGCAGGTATACAGACTGCACCATTGTCTAATATACTGCCCGTGTAGCACCTGTGCATCCACACACACACACACACACACACACACACACACACACACTGTGTGGTTATACACACTGCACCACTGTGTAATACACTGCCTGTACAGCTGTGTAACAGCCATGCATGCACACACGCATACACACACTGTGCAGGTATACAGGATCTATATCACGTTATCATAAACTGAAAATGTCGAACATGAAAAGAGCGAAAGTGCTGAAAACTCTTGTTTTTGAGATCGCAGTACAGTGAAGATTGCCCTTTTCTCACTGTAGCTAAATCTCGGAGTTGGAACATATATTTAGTGGGGGTTGTGGGGGGAACAGTCCCCCATAATACAGTGTTCAAGTTTCTGTATTTTCATTTTTTTCAGCTTTCGACATTTTGCGTCTGTGATGATGTGATACAGACGCGGCTACAGACTGCACAACTGTCTAATACACTGCCTGTTTAGCACCTGTGCATGTGCACACACACACACACAATCACTCATACATACATATATATATATATATACACACACACACACACACACACACACACACACACACACACACACACACACACACTGTGCAGGTATACAGACTGCACAACTGTCTAATATACTGCCTGTGTTGCACTTGTATGCACGTATGCTGTACAGCTGTTCATGTGCTAGCCCAACAAAGTGCAGCAATGTAATATTACAAGATCTGTGCATAACGTCAAGCACCAAGCAAAAGCCAGACTGACAAAAAGTGACTACAAATAATCTATACAAACATGCATGATGGTCAACATAGAAGGGGAAAAGTATATAGGTAGAAAAAAAGGCAGTAAAAATTTAACTTTCTAAGTCTTAATAAAAGTTTGGGTATTTATACTTTAACAGTAAAGCATACACTGTGCATACAGCAGTAATTCTACTCTTTAATGATTTGCAATATGTCCAGCCATGTAGTTGGTTGGGCTGTTTAACTCTTCTCAGTAGTAAATGTTGACTAGTCGTATTGTATGTGAAACAAACTATTTAATTCTTCTGTTATGCCAGCTCAATACACGTTTTGGACATGTACTGCACCCTACCTTTTATAAAACACCATGCACTGGTCTATATTTGCTTCATACAGGGATATACATTTTATTAACTGCAGAATTTTACAGTAAGTTCCACCAAAGGCATCTGGGTAATTTACTACAAATTATTTCTGGTACAAAAAGGCAGATGTTTAGGTCCATCAATAAATTAAGTGGCAGTTTTAGCCCCAAGATACAGGTATCTGGATACAGATAGGTATTATAATGAAAATAAACAATTTAAAAGGAGAGCTATACATGTACTTTACTACTAATGCTATGCCATCACAACAAAGGTGAGTATCACATTTCCATCCATTATATACTACTCACTACTATGTGATACTTCAACTGTAATATTTTAAATACAAAGAATTCCAATCAACCGCTTATACTTAAATAAATTTACTTTATTTATTTGCATTTATTACCGGGATGGCCAAAAAGTGCCCATTATCAGTGGTGGCTAGGGGAGAAAAGCTCCACACACAAAAGAAATTTAAATACAATCAAATTTACTATGTACAGAGAGAGATGACTTAAAAAAAACAGGCATACAATCTTATCATAAATTTCTAGCTAGAATAGCAAAGGCAGTATACATTATATGCAAAATCTACAAAGTACAACATATCGTCTGCTTTGGAAACTGTAGAGTGAAGACAGCAAGAGATAGTTACATAACTATTAAGCAGAGGGGAGAATTTACTACACGCACTTTAAAGACCACCTTCTTCTTACGATTCTAACTGAAATTAACATCCCCTTTTTACTTACTAAAATACTGTCTCTTACAGAACCATAGCTGGATCATCCAACATCGGGTGCCACTCCCCGATCTTGTGCCTCTCAACTCCAAGATCAGGTATTTAAAAAAAGGTTGACCCCCAACCTGACACTCCTCAACTTTGAATTGAGTGAGGAACTGAGTACTTTCCTTGATCTGCTCTCTTCTCAAATGTCACTATATAAAAGCAGACATTTGGGTTCCAAACTTCATAGTTTACTCTACTAGCAAAATTCTTAAAAAAATACATTTTGAATGCTGGTACTGCAATTAAGACTCACTGACTTCAAGTCTTGATCTCATACCCCAACACTTTACACCCTAACCTAGCTACACTTCTGCTGTCTTACCTTACCAAGCATGTATAGCCCTGTAAAACAGAAATCATTTTTTCCAGACTTGTATTACCAATGACTACCTAGAAATTGTATTTGTAGGAGTGTATATTTTTTTGTACAAGTATGCATTACTGTCTGCAATAACTGCTTTCCTTGTTGCTCTTTTAAGCCATATAATTTGGTATGTAACTTGCTCCACAAGCCCGGGTCATGACTGAACAGGGTCAATAGACCAGCCATCTACCTGGTCTACAAATGGGAAATAAATAAATACAAAAATATAAGTCAAATGTAAACCAGCTATTAATCGGCTATGCAAAGTGGCACAGTAGAAAAAATAAAGATAGAATAAAATAGCCTTATAACTTACATAACAGAAGAAACACAATGCTTGTCCCAGTCAGAGGGAGGTGTAGTGCGCTGTTTGGACATGTGCCTTACAACTTACATAACAGAAGAAACACAATGCTCGTCTCAGTTGGAGGGAGGTGCAGTGCGCTGTTTGGACATGTTCAGGGCTAAGTAAAAGTTTTTTTATAATATGGAAGAGAAAACTCAAAGTGACCATTACAGATAGTAAATGCATAACAAAAACATACAACTCGGGGCACTTATTCAGTTATTCAGTGCAGAAGTAGGTTTGAATCTCAGCTCTGCCTCAGTGGTTCACAGGTTCATACGAGATTACTAGGCTAACCCTTAAAAGCCCTTACAAGCCTTGCCAATAAAACCAGATATTACCCAGCATATGGCCCCTAGGGGTAAGAGGACAGCATGGGTCTGTACCTATGCCTTGAGTATTCTACAGACTGCCACTGTCCATAAGGGACATAACCACTACCCCAGGTGAGAATTTGTGTTTCACAATCCATTCATACAAATTGCATTTGAAGAAGGCAAAGGAAGGGGCCTCTGCTTAACATGAACAGGAAGCCTGTTCCAAAGAAAGGGCAATCTTGGAGACACTCTCTCTTCAGCGCATTTTAAGTTTCGGGCCAAGTTTAGATCTCTAGATTGGGTGGCCTTCATGCTGTTTGATTTGTGGATATCTAACACTTCCATCAGGGCTAGATGTGCGAGTGCTTGTAAGGCATAGGTCAGCCCTTAATAGTTGTTAGGGGACAGGGTAAAGGAATAGGGATTTTAGTCTATCCATATAAGGCATGTTGTTTACACCCTGTATTTTCTTTGTAAGGAACCCCTGAGGTACCTCCAGCTGCTATAAATGCCTAGTCAAGAATTTGCTAAATGGCACACTGTACGCAATTACTGGTCGAATGAGGCAGAGTACAGTGGCACTGTAATTTCCTTGGATCAGATGTCATACTTTTACTTATAAATTGCGCCACATAAGACTTCCTCACCACTCGACATATGGAAGTAAAAGTTCAGGCTACTATCTATCTGTGTACCTAGATCTCTCACCTTTGAGTCTATTCTTAGGGGTGTGCTATTGATGTTGTAATTTGCAGGTGTACTCGAGTCCCCAAAGTGCATGATGATGCATTTTTTTCACATTTAGTTTTAGGCCATAGTTCTGGCACACATTATTTGCCTGAGCTAGACCATCCTGAAGGAGATCTACATCACTGGGGATTCAATGAGTGTCCCCAGCTTGCAGTAGTCAGCAAACTGTGTCATCCACATGCCGTCCACATTAACCTTGACTTCAGAGAAGTATATTCCAAACAGGAGAGGTCCCAGCACATAGCCCTGTGGCTCACCACTAGTAACTGGCCTCTTGCTGGATCTGGATTCACCCACTTTAACCACGTGTGTCCTGTCCATGAGCCAACTGGTTACCCATCTGCTGATGTGGGAATTTATGCCCAGTTTTGCAAGTTTATTTATAATACCTGAGTGGGGAATTGTGTCAAATGCCTTGGCCAGGTCAAGGTAGGCAGTATGTACTGTTTTACCCTCATCCATGACCTTGGTGACTTTCTCAAAGAAATCCACCAGATTTAGTAGGAATGACCTGCTCTTGACAAAAGATGAAATGAGTCGGTCCAGTGCATGGAGGTTTCCTATGTGATTATTTATCAGGTCACAATTATTTTTTTACATGGCCTTGCATAAAAGACTACTCAAACTTATGTCTGTAATATCTTGGGTCATTAGCTGGCTACCCTTTTATGCAGAGGGTGACTGCTGCTGTCCTCCACTCTATAGGGACAAAGCATGTCTGGAAGCTGTGGTTAAACAGAGAACCTAATGAGCCTGATAAATTCTGACTTAAGCTGTTTAAGAACCAGCCTGGCATATTGTCAGGCCCCACTGAAGCTGTGTTTTTAGCTTTACAGAGTGCAGTGGCAACCTGTTCTCTGGTGATAATTGGTGGTGGAGTGGTGGAGGGTATTTCTTGGCTGAGAACTAGGGGATGATGGGGAGGTGAAATATGAGCTGAATTTGTCGGCCAGCAGATTTGCTACATCTTCTGGCTGAGTATAGGTGATGCCACTGCAGATCAGAGTGTGTATGTTCCTTAAAGAACTACTCCAGTCAGTGAGCATGTGCATGTTAGTACTGAGTATGTGCAAACAAGAGTGCCATTTTGTAGTGAGCAGCCAAGGTGTAAACCATGCATGTGTGCAGTAGTCAGTTCATTTAAGTTTAATGTTACCATTCTCCATCCTGATGCGTTTATGTGTAATAAACTACTTAAATGAACACCCAGCCTCACAGTCTTATACACAAGATGAGTGACATGGTGTCAGAATGTGATGCAAAGTGAAACAACTTCTTCAAGACCATGAGGCAGGCAATTACAGTTAGAGGAATATACAATAGTAGATCATACCTGCTCAAATTACTCACAAACAGGTCAGAAAGATAAATCCAAGTATTAAAACTCGTTTAAATGATTTTTTACTGAACAAATATAAAACGAAGCATTAAAACCATTCAAAACTACTTTCTAATTAAACAAAATGTTCGAAACTACAATATATTGATAAAAATACTCAAAATTTATTTTCTTTATTTATTTCAGTTCGATGACCGGGGAAGTCCACTGGGCCAAGAAGAGCCCATTTTCAGTGGCAGCCCAGGAAGAAAAGCTCCATTAACAATAAAAAACATGCATAAAGCAAAGTATATAACACATGCTGAGAGTACAATTAACAAATATGAAGAGATAACATCTGTATACAGAGTAGCTGTAGTGATAGCGGAAATGCTTACAAAAGTGCTCGAAATAACTTTCGAATCAAATACATAAAATGTATACAAAAGAGAAAATGACCATATTTTTTCGCTATGTGCTTCTTTTTTGTATTGACTAAAGCTATCCGAGATATCTGAAGTGTATAGTGTTCACAACTTTGTGCAGAACTGTAGTACAGTTATTTCACAGAATACAGTCATTTCAAAGAATTTATGGTGCAGTTGAACATTTTTTCAAGTACCTAGTATATATTAGTATATATCTATATATATCTGTGTGTATGCATTTGAAGATCATTACAAGAAGCATTTGCTGGCAAGGCAAAAGGATTTTGCAGACCTTCTCCATTATGTTGCTGAAAACTGGAGTGTGTTTGAGCAGGAGTATGTTATTTTCATATAGGCTGCTTTTTCTGATAAAGACGCATGTACAAAGGCATTTATTCTGCTTAATTTAGCCATTCAAAAGGCATTGAAAGACAGCATTCATTTGTGTATGCCCCAGCTGTGTATGCAGGGGAAGGGGAAGACCACCATATAGTGAAAACCCATGAAGACTCCAAGTGCTTAAAATGTAAATTTAGAAAATGTGCAATCCCCAAATGAATATTACAACGGAAAGGCACATATTCTACACAAGAGATCAATAGCCTGGTGAAACTTTTGCAGCATGCATCACTTACTTGAGAAACAAGACAAAAACGTGCAGATTTAGTGACTTAAGAGATGAGTTGATAAAAAAGACAGGCCTGTGTGTGATATTAAAGATGATGCAGTGAGAAAGATTTTCCTTCAAGACAGCGATTTAACTTTGAATAAGGCCATAGAGATTTGTCAGATACATGAGCTCACGGAAAGGCACACAAATATGCTTACAAATAAGAAATGCTTGCTTTCAGTGCTAATGTTGATAATATGGAGCACGTGGTTAAAAGATACAGGCCTAAGGATGGGGCAGCTATAGTGAAACCCAGAGCCTTTCCAGCAAATTCCAGGGCAGCTCCGTTAAAATGCAGAGCATGATCAGTGAAGCAGAGTGGCGAGTCAGCAAAATTGAAAGGGCTCATGGTTGCTCCCAACTCTAACACTATATTTATACCAATGAAGTTACCTGGATTATCAAACTTTATTATTAATTGTTATAACTGTGGGGGAAATCAACAACCCAAAAGAGAAAAGTGCTTAGCTTTTGGTCAGCAGTGCCACACATGTAAAAAGTGAAATAATTTAAAAAAGTGTCTGTAAATCAATAGGGGCACATTCTTTTTATTAAAACAGAACATTCAATGAGGCAAGTTGATCAACTAGAAAGCTGCAACCCTACTTTTTATGTTGATGGTGTGTCAGTGTTTGGTTAAACAGTCAATGCGGTGGATTTGTGAGCAAAAAATGAAGTATTTTGTACTGTTCTGATTAATGGGAGACCTGTAGAGCTCAAAGTTGATACTGGTTCAAAGTGCAATATTATGTCAGCAGAAAGTACTAGTGCAAAGCTTAGTCTGGCAAAGTGTGTGATGCTTTTTGCTTATGGTGGTGAAGAAATTTAAACCGAGGAACAGTAGCTATACACATTTTCAAATGGAATGGTCAACATTACTTGGTTTTAGTGGACTCATTCAAATTGGTTCGAGATTGACCTATTTCCTAACTTGACATCCGGTACTGTCACTGCTAAGTTGAAGAGACATTTTTCTGTCCATGGTAGTCCTCACACAGTCATTTCTGACAAAGGTGCACAATTTACAAATCAGCAGTTCAAAGATTTGCTGAAAATTGCACTTTTTTCATGTTACAAGTAGTCCTGAATACCCACAATCAAATGGCTTGGCAAAGCGTGCATTTCAAAGCGCAAAACAGCAGTTGGAAAAGTTTAAACGTGACAATACAGTTGTTTTTCTAAATCTGCTAAATCTCAGAAACATACCTCACGGCAATCTTCTTGGTTTATCTGCCCAGAGGTTAATTTTGAGATGAACCAGATCCACACTACCAATTAGTAAGAATTTGTTGGTTCCAGGTGCAACAACAAAGCAGTAAAAGCAAAACTCTTAAAGCATTTGCCCCAAACATCTTACTATGATAAAACCAGCAAGCCTCGGAATCCATTGAAAGGAGGAGACAGAGTGAGGATGCAGACATCGAAAGGATTTGACCGAATAGGACTTGTGAAATACTTGTGTGAAGAAAGTACAGTTGTGTACACTTACCATAATGTAGATGTTCGAATGCACTCACTGTTGCAGTCATAACATTTGGGTTATCCCTGCCAGGGTAGCTCTCAGTCGGCCTGAATACCAGAGGCTTAGTATTTATGCGTCAGTTGCTGTCGCTTTAGGACTGACGTCAGGTCATCAGTACTATAAAGTAAGGCAGCCGACGCCATTACATCAGTTTTTCTTGCCCTGTCAGGAGACCCCAAGTGGGAGCCAGGATATGGTGGAAGAACCCCCCCACCAGTAGAAAAGTAAATACCAAAAAGCTCCTTGTAATAAGAAAGAGAGAGAGAAAGGGGGATGGTGGGAGGGAAACCAGGACTGCAACAGTGAATACACTCTAACATCTACATTTATGGTAAGTGTACACAACTGTACTATGTTCATGTTTCACTGTTGCAGTCATTACATTTAGGTTGATTCCCAAAGCTGAGGAAAAGGGTGAAGGCAGTCAAGAGGACCGGGAGCTGGCTAGGATGCCCTGCAAGACTGCAGTGGCAAAGCCTGCCCTGGATTTGGAGAAGATAGGCAGGTGGTAATGCTTGGTGAAGGTATGAACTGATGTCCATGTCGCAGCCTCCAGGATGTCGGGACTCCTCTAAGGAAAGCTGTAAAGGTGGAGGTTGCTCTGTTAGAGTGAGTTCTGATCCCCTTAGGGGAAGGCTTCCCATGTTGCTTGTAGCAGAAATGGATGCAGTGTGCTAGCAATATGGAAATGGTTTGTTTGGATATGGCTTTGCCCTCTGCTCCTGCAGCAAAGCTGACTAACAACTGATCAGTCTTTTTGAATGATTTAGTCCTGTCTAGATAGAATATGAGCTGTCTGTGCACATCTAGAGAGTGCAGTATTCTTCCCCCTTGTTTTGTGGGTTAGGGAAAAAGTGGGCAAATGAATGAATTAGAGAGCCACACTGGACACCACTTTTGGCATGAAGGGTGGGTTAGTCCTGAGGGAGACCCTGTCAGCATGGAACATAATGAAGGGGCCTACAGCCATTAGTGCTTGTAGCTCGGATACTCTTCTTGCTCAGGTGATGGCCAGAAGCAAGGCCATCTTCCATGAGAGAAACTTTAATTAGGCTGAAGCTGCTGGTTAAAGGGAGGGGGGGGGCAGGGTCTGTTTCTCTAACAACATTTAGGTCCCAAGCTGGGGTAGGTGCTCTTCTGGGTGGCCTCAAGTTGCGAGCCCCTGTGAGGAACTGTTTGATGAGAGGGTGTGAGAAAAGTGGTTGCTCAGTGTTGAAATGAGCAGAGATAGCCGAGGCATGAATAGAGGAAAAGGAGAGACCACTGTGTAGGTCAGCTGGGTAATCCAGGATGAGAAGTAGGGAGGGCTGTGCCTTATCAGCTCCCTTAGCCTGGATCCAGGTGCAGAACCTTTTCCATTTGTCAGCATAAGACTTTCTAGTGCTATGGCGTCTGGCCTCACATATAACATCTAGAACCCGTTTACTGAGATTGGCAGCTTGTACAGTGGTCAGGGAATAAGCCAGGCTGCCAAAATGAGGGTCTGCAATTGGGGATGCATGAATTCTCCTTTCCTCTGGGTCAGGAGTGTTGGGATCTGAGGGAGATGCCATGGTAGCAGAGGGGACAGGCCGCACAGCAGTGGGGTACCGGTGCTGGCGTGGTCAGTCTGGGGCAATCAGGATTGCCCTGGGTTTTTCCTTCTTTATTCTGAGCAGTACCCTGGTAATGAGAGGTTGTGGGGGAAATGCACAGAGCGAGAGGTTGACCAATTGGAAAGATAGAGCATCCACTTTCCAGGCCCTGCAGTGAGGCTCCCTGGTGAAGAACTTGCTAAGCTGATGGTTGGAGTGGGAAGCAAAGAGGTCTACCTTCAGGGTGCCCCATTTCTGAGTTATAAGGGTGAAGGTTCTTTGGTTTAGCTGCCACTCGTGTGGGTCCAGAAGATTTCTGCTTAAGCTGTCTGCCAGAGAGTTTAGAGAGCCTGGCAGGAACTGTGCTAACAGGTGTAGTTGCATGGCTAAGGCTGTGTGCCAAATGGTCATAGCGAGCCTGCATAGAGGGTAGGAGTGAGTCCCACCCTGCTTGTTGATAATACCACATCACTGTGGAGTTGTCTGTTTGATCAGTAGAGCCCCTGGGGAGAGAAGGGGTCTGAAAGCTGTCAATGCGTGCTGAACAGCCAACATCTCTTTTTGGTTGATGTGCAGCTGTATTTAATGTGGGCTCCATTGGCCCTGTATGCACCTGCCGTTCAGATGTGCACCCCAAGCATAGTCTGATGCGTCTGTGGTGAGGGTCTGGGCGGTGTGGGGTGGTGAAAAGGGTAGTCCTTCGTGGTAGCATGCTGCTGCCCACCAAAGGAAATCTTTCCTTAGACAAGGTATCACTGGTATGAGAGTTTGCAGGTCTTGAGAGTGTTGACACCAAAGGCTTTTTAGGTACCACAAGTTTCCTCATATGCAGTCTGGCATATGGAATGAGTAGAATGCAAGATACCATGGACCCCAGAGCTTGCAGGATTTTCCTTGCGGATAACTGGGGTCTGATGACTAGTTGAGAGAAATAGGCTGTCAGTTAAGTCTGCTTTTCTGGTGTAAGGAATGCCATCTGGGATGATGTGTCCAGGCTTGCTCCCAGGAATATAATTTTTTGGGTGGGTACTACTTTGGATTTCTTTTCATTGACAATGTACCCTAGGGAGGTCAGTTGGGCCTTTACAAAGGTCAGGTGCTTGAGCAGCTTTTCCTGACTGTCTGCCTGAATTAGGCAGTCGTCTAAGTATGGGAAAATTTGAATATTTCTTTGACTGCAAAAAGCAATGGTGGGAGGGAAGCACAGAGAACTGAAAGTGCAGTGATCCTGCCCTGAAATGTAGATATTTCCTGCATGACTCCCTGACTGGGATGTGTAGGTAGGCCTCTTTTAGTCTAGGGTGGCTAGCCAGGTGGCCTTGGAGAGCATAGGTAGTAGTTGCTGATGGGTAAGCATTTTGAATTTTGGTATCACTAGGAACGTGTTTAGGATGGATAAATCGAGGATGGGGTGGGGCCAGGTGCCCTCTTTTCTGGGTACCAGGAAGAGCCTGGAGTAGAAACCTTGGCTTATTTGTTCTGCAGGAATGTGCTCTACTGCCTTCATGGAGAGCAGGGAAAGGACTTGCTTTTTGGCCTCTGCCCACTGGTTTGGAGGTAGATCTGGGAACCCTTTTGGGGTTGGTACAGTGTGGAAAGAAAATTTGTATCCCTGGGACACTATGTCGAGGACCCAGCGGTCGCTAGTAATGGTGGCCCAGGTGCTTGCGTGGAAGGAGATTTTTCCTCCCAGGGGCAAGTGCAGGTGGACAGACGGAGGGATTGGAAGTGGAGAGTCACTGTGAGTTCTTACCATGAGGGGGTGGCTTTGCACTCCCTGGTTTAGAAGTGGAGGTACTCCATTGCTTTGATCTCTGCTTTCCATTCACTGTTGTCTGGGGGGGGGGGGGGTTTGCTTCCCCGGGGTATGGACTGAATTGACCTGGAGGGGGTAGGAAAGGACCAGTGTTTGGAGGGGCAATACCTACTGAACTTGGGTAGCTGGACCTGCAGGAAATTCTTAATTGTCTGCATAGATTTAGACTTTTCTTCTATCTTTTTAAGACCTCCTCTGCCTTGGTGCCAGATACGTTTTCTTTGTGCAAGGGTGCATCCAATAGTTTAGATTTGACATGGTCTGGCAAGGGCTGCTCCTTAAGCCAAGTATAACTTCGAAGGACAGAACCGGTGATTGCTGCCCTGCAAGATGCTTCTAGGGCATCAAAACCACAGTGTAAGGTGTGTTTAGTTACTTGACTTGCAGAATGCATTATGTCTTGCAACTCTATCTTCTGCACAAGCAGGAAAAGACAATATTTTTTGTTTGAGAAGTTCCATGGTATGCTGCTGAACTTTTAGCATATGGAAGTGACAATTAGTGCTCTGATAGCAAGAGTAGTAGAGGTGTATACTTTTTACCCCATCTGTCTAATGCTAGGGAATCCCTATCTGAGGGGGGAAGGATTCCTAGCAGAAGTTGCTTTAATTCCTTTAGGCCCTTGGGAGATCACCTCAGGGTCAGCAGTAGAATTTTTGAAAAGGAATTTATGAGAGTCAGGGACTCATACCGGTCACATTTCTTGGGAGGGGGGGGGGTGTCAGGAGTTAAACTAGATACCATGAAAACATCATCCACAACATCCAGGACAGGAGGAATAGCCAAGGATCTGTGCTGTGGAAGATCTAAAAAGAGACTCAGGGAATTTTTAGACTGAGGGTAGTACTGACATTCCCACTGGAAATGCTCCCTTAAAGTAGGAAGGGTTTCCTCAAAGGAAAAATCTTCGGGTGGAGAGGCTGAAGGAATGGATTCCTTGGCATTAGAATCCTCATAAGCAGACAAGGGTTGCATGTCTTCATATTCAGAGGCATCAGAGTAATTGGACTCCTGTTCAGATAAGACTAATGGGGACAAATCTCTTTCTTTTGGAAGGGGTAGCTTGGCTTCCCCTGATCATAGTTTGGTACTAGACTATCGGCCCTAGGGCTTATACAAGCCTGGCCATAACAATTCCCTGGCTATTTATTCCCACACTATTTACTTCCCTGGACCTCTGTCTAGCAGGGCGACTGACATGATCCCTGGGGTGAATTTTTCTCCCATCCAATCATCAAGGTTCCTTTTGAAGAGGGCCAAAGAGGTGCTCTGCTTGACATGTATGGGCAGTCTATTCCAGAGTCTGAGGAGTCTCTGGGTTAGGAACCTATCCCTCCAGCATGTTTTGTTTATTGTGATGACAACGTTTAGATCCCTGGAGCGTGTGGCTCTGAGGGATTGGGATTTCTTTAGGTGTAGCATGTCCAACAGCTCGGGTTTGTCATGACCTTGTATGTTAAGCAGAGATCGCCTCTTGAGTAGATGATATGCAACAGAGTATAGCTGGAGTTATTTTAAGGCGGTCAGCATAGGGCATCTGCTTTGGGCCTGTGATTCTTTTAGTGAGGTATTTCTGCAGCCTTTCCAGTTGTTGCAGATGTCTTGAGAGGTACATACCAAATGGGGTGTTGTATTCTATAATGGGTCTAATGAGGGATGAGTACAGTGGGACAATGACCTCCTTTTTTTCTGGATGAAAAGCCCTTAGTGATAAGGTGTGCCACACAGAAGGATTTCCTGACTGTTGTGGCGATCTGGTTATTGAAGGTGAGACCACTGTCCACCTGTGTCCCCAAGTCTCTTATCACACTTTTGGTGTTTAGTGTACTGCCACCTATGTGGTAATTCACAGGTACATGTTTTTTTCCCAAAGGGGATAACTATACATTTCTTGGCATTGAGCTTGAGCCTATGGCTCTGGCACCAAGCATCTGTTTCTGTAAGGCCCTTTTGTAGAGTATCCACATCATTTGGGGATTCAGTAATGGCTCCCAGTTTGCAGTCATCTGTGAACTTTGTTAGCCAGAGTCCCTTAGTGTTGGCCTGTACTTCAGAGAAGTAGATGCCAAGCAAGAGCGGTCCCAGGACTGAACCCTGAGGTACTCCCCTGGTCACTTATCTGGAGCTGGATTTGGAGTCAGCTACTTTTACAGTATGGGTTCGGTCAGTAAGCCAGTTGGCAACCCATCGAGTGACGTAGGGATTAACGCCCAGCTTAGTAAGTTTATCTATGATAAAACAAAATGCAGCAAGTGTGTCCAAACGTATATAGCCACTCCAGACTCTGAACAGCTTATAATTCATAAACCTTTATTGTAAGTGCTTTCGAAGGGGTCAATGCCCCAACTTCATCAGACAAGTTTTAAAACATCCCTTACACACCTTATGTATCCATTATTTAAACATTTAATTAATCAATTATCCTATTAACCATTCTCTGCCTTTAAAAATTAAATACCATACTATTACACAACTATATAAAATTGTGAATCAGTAAAACGCATTATTATTAAAATGCATAAGACAATGCCATACAATATAATGCTTTTGTGTATATTCAAATTTATAAAAAAAATTTATATAAAATATATTGTATATAAAAAATTGTAATGTATAATATTAGTAAAAATTGATGTATCCATATAGTATATGAATACATTAATAAAAATATTAACAATGACTGACTGCTGTATAATTCAACCGTGTTACTATGGAAAAGATCAAACATTATCTAGACAAAGCTTTGAGCTTCAAAATACTTTTAATGGATACATATTCGTTTAACCCTGGTGGAGAATATGCTAGGGTTCTTATTTGCCAATGTTCAAAATGGTACAATTAAAAATCTTAAAGTCACCCTGTGAACTTAGAAGGATATTTGGTCCTTCTATTTCCTTTGTTGTCATCTCCTTCTCTGGTTCCTGCGATTTCTCCTCTGGCCTTGGTTTCTGTTGTTGTTCTGGTTGCTGTGCCTTACCCCACTGTCCTTTTGAAAACCCTGGTCATTATTGAAATCATTTTGGTCATTAATGTCCGCCCCTACATAAAAAATATACTGGAAGGAAATAGTAATAGAGTTGTAAAGAGGACACAACCTAATCTTATAGGTATCAAGAAATGTGGTGCATGCCCACAGTGTAAGTTTATTAAAACAGGTATTTCTATAAGTATAAGGAATAAATCATACATAATAAATGGCAGATACAATTGTGATTCAAAAGGAATAGTTTATGTTGCAAGCTGTGATTCATGTCCTTCATACTATATTGGGAAAACTGAAAGAAAGTTCAAACAAAGAATATACGAGCACCACTATAGTATACTTAAGGGTGACATTAATAATGCCTTAGCTAAGCACGTAATGGAACTCCCAACTCATAGGTTTGCATACCTTGTGTTATATCAAATACAATGTGATCCAAGAGGTGGGCCTTGGCAGCTCATCTTGGAAGAACAAGAAATATTTTGGCAAATAACAACCCTATCATATTCTCCACCAGGGTTAAACGAATATGTATCCATTAAAAGTATTTTGAAGCTCAAAGCTTTGACTAGATAATGTTTGATCTTTTCATAGTAACACGGTTGAATTATACAGCAGTCAGTCATTGTTAATATTTTTATTAATGTATTCATATACTATATGGATACATCAATTTTATTATTATTATTATACATTACAATTTTTTATATAAAATATATTTTATATAATTTTTTTTATACATTTGAATATACACAAAAGCATTATATTGTATGGCATTGTCTTATGCATTTTAATAATAATGCGTTTACTGATTCACAATTTTATATAGTTGTGTAATAGCTGTTGTTGTGTCTTTCGGCTTTTCCTGGTTAGGGGTCGCCACAGCGCAACTCCTGTCTGCTAATGACTGGTAGTTGATTTTTACATGCCAAGTTACCAGCCTTGATGCACAACCTTCAACGAAGGTACGCCCATTCACGCATGTCTCCACGCAGAAGATGCTCTAGCTGAGAATCGAACCGGACAGCGTCTATACTGTGAGGCGACAACGGTGCATGGGTATCATGAAGTTTGTCACTTCTGACTTGGAGTAGCATGAAGTTGGCTTTGGAGAATTGTTTTATGGAGGTTTCCTTACTGGGGAGTGGGGGTGGGATTTGGATGTTTAGGGTGATTAGCTTATGGTCTGACCTGACCAACGAGGGGGTGACCATAGGTGTGGAGCATCGATTTCCCATGCTGGTAATTACCATGTCTAGGATATTGGAGCCAATGGTGGGACTATGGATTAGCTGATCCAGGGCGTTGGAATTTATGAATTCCAAGAACCGCTGGGCAAAGGTGTTGGTACATGAGTAGTTTTCCCAGTTAATGACAGGGTAGTTGAAATCGCCTAGTATTAGGATGTTTGGTTGTATCTTAATATTTTCCAGTATGTTTAGAAAGGTGTAATGAGAACCTTGGGGCATGGTGGGGGATCTGTAGCAAGCTACAATTTGGATTGCAGTCTTACCTAGTGTTAGTTGCACCTGGTGAATTTCAGACGCATTGTGTTGGGCAACTAGCCTGGTGGTGTGAATATCCTTGGTGAATATGGACACTCCTCCACCTTTAGTGGTCGAAAAGTGTGGTAAGAGTTATAGCCTGGTATTGCAGGGATGCTCTCTGGAGCCTTGAACCAGGTCTCAGTTACTGCACAGATATCAATGTTCTCCATTTTTAGGAGTGCCTCGAGAGTGTGCATTTTGAGGTTTAGACTTCTAGCATTGAGTAGCATTACCTTCAGATTTTGCATGTTTGTACCGGTTACGGTGGTGGTTTTGCCCTTTGCCTAAAAAAGGCACTATAGGGGTGGCAAGAGCCTTAGCCAGTAACCTGAATCCCAGGGGTGACAGGTGCAGACCATCTCTGACAAAGCATCATGGTCTGTCGATCATGTCATCCCGGGCAGGCAGATACTGGATCCCCTTTGAATGACACCAGAAGCTTAGCCAATTGAAGTCAATCATTTTGTCCTTATATTGTGGTATCATTCTGGGTGAAAGCAGGATGCTACTCAGGGCTAGGGTCATACCTACCTGGGCAACATGATCCGAGAGCTCTTCCATGTCTCTTTTCATGTAGTCCAGGGTGGTACATCTCAAGTCATTCACTCCAACATGGACAATAACAGAGTCATATTTGTGCTTGTGGAGTGACTTGAGTGCATGCGTTATGTGGTGGATCCTGGCACCCAACAGGCAGCTGACTGTAATTTTCTCCTTGTTCAGCCTGGTGAGTGGGACATCAGTGTGCCTGACTATAGAGTCACCTATGACTAAAGTGTTAGGTACGTTGTCTTGCCTTAGGGGCTTTTGCTGGGTGGCACAATGGTGTTGTGAGCTATGTGACACTTTGGTTGTGTTTGTTTGAGTTTCAGCTTCGGGGGTCCTTGTTGCTTGGGCAGGTTATAGTTAAGGGCCTCTGCACATGTGCATTTAATGTTGCTATCAGTGGGTGTTGGTGGTGTGAGTTTAGAAGGGCTATGTGTTGCTTGAGGTTTAGTGCGGGTGTTAACCTTCTCCTCTTGACTGTCTAGCACAATCTTGGATGGAGAGCTTTGCTTCCAGTTTAGCTATGTACTGCATCTCTCACAGGTTGTAGTGTTGGGTGGTAGGAGGAGAGGGTTGTCTGTGTACATGAGGCAATTGCTGCATTGCCCCAGTATGCCCAGATTCACCAGGTGGAGAAATCACCGGAAGCTGACCCTTGGACATGCCTGGTTTGGTGCTTTTTTTGAAAAGTACAGGAGCTGTTTTCCCTTCCCTTAGCAAGGTACTTTGCAATTATAAGCTGTTTAGTGCCTATGATTAATTTCTCCTTAATTAATTATAAATAATGTATCCTTATTAATAAGGAGAGTTGAGTGCTTGTATCAGTTTAAGGCTTCCTAGTGCTTTCCAGCAGCTATTAGAGCAAGTGCTAGTCACAGGGATGCTTAAAGGTAAGATGAAAAAACATGGTTTATCCTTAACACTGCAGTGTACACTAGAGAAGTTAGATGTGAAAGTAGGTAACTTAAGTTTTACCTGTCTAAATAAAGTTAAGTTTTAGAGGAGAGTCACTATTTTAAAACTGCAAGATAGAGTGAAAGGGGGTGATCACTTTTGTATTCTGGTACTATGGAATACAGTAGGATGGCCAATAAATTTAAATAGTTGAAGGGGAGTGATTTCACAAAATGATAATTTTCTGCTTACTCACACAAGCCAGTGAAAGCAGAGAGGAAATGAGATATATGGTCAAATTAACATAAGAGGCAGGCAACTAGAAAGATAGTGGTATTCAAGAAGAGAATAGTGACAGGGCGGGGAAAAACCTCTGCCTGACTCACAAGAGACAGAGCTGTGGTCTCTTTTGAAGTTTTAATATGCAGTTAAAAGCAGAATACAAGTGAAACACAAGGTAAAGAAAACAAATCACAGTATTCAAAATATAAAAAGTCAATAAACTAATACAAAATACAACAAATAAAAAGCAAACTAACCTTTCCTTCAAAGCTAAGTGTAGCAGAGTCTGGGTGAGCCTTTCTAATAAAGCTCTGAAATGTTTTATTTTACCCCTTAAATAAAAGGTTTAGTTCCTAGCTCCACCCCCTCAGTTCACAAATGATTAACCTTAAGTGACCTCTTTTATCTTATGCATGAGTCAACCTTATAAGGTCTTTCGCCATTTTAAGCATTTGAGACTGAGGCAAGGAAGCAGGTGCCTGAGAAGGGGTCGATTTCTTGGGTGTGGTTCGTACTCTGGGCCTTAGAAACTCAGTAGTTTTCGAAGGTACAGAAGACACGAAAGAAGTCGGTTTGTGTCGAGAATCAGTTGTGCAAAGTACTTCCTCAAAAGCTGGTGCCTGCTCAGCAGCTCTGGACCCATCCAAGGTAGAGACAACCACAGGATCATCCTTACTCGATGAAGAGTTTTGCGGCAAACCAGACTCCGAAAGGGTCTCTGTAGCGGCCTGCAAATCCACAGAAGCGGACATCAGGGGCTGCGAAAGTGCCTCACTGAGGACTGGAGAACTGACCATTAGCTTAATGGAAGTGTCGTCAGTGGGTTTGGATCTGTGCGGTCTGTCTCTGTCTTTATCCTTACATTTTTTCGGGAGAGCTGATGTCGGACGACTTACTGAAGCCATATCGGAAATTGAGGACTGAGAGTGAAAATATCTAGCTACAATATGGGCCCAACGATGTATAGTTCTGGCATTGAACAAAGCACAAAAGGGACAGTGGGGGACGTCATGGTCTGGACCTAAGCAAGTAACACAGTAAGAATGAAAGTCTCGGTGTGGCATTTGCTTTCCACAAGCCAGACAATTGTTAACTTTTTCTGACATCGGTTAGAGCAAGAAAAAAGGATCAAATGGTACAATGCTTTTCAATGCTAGGCTCATACTTGCCTGTAACATATATTCTGAGAGTTCAATCGTGTCTCTCTTTATATAGTCCAAGGAGGTACATCTCAGGTCATTCACGCCAAGTCATACTGATACGTAGGGGGCAAGTGACCTGAGTGCTTGCATGACCTGGAGGTTCCCAGCTCCAGTGAGATGCTCTAAAGCAAAGTACAACGTTTCAGCTGTATCTTTATGTGTATGGTTCTTCCCCTTCGAGTTGGCAGGTACATGGAGTTCAGACACAGAAATGGTAACACATTTGTGCTGCCTTTTTTACAGAAATGCTAGGAGCTTTACTAGGAAATTCCTAACCAAAAAATGAAGGTGAGAATTGGCAACAGGTGACACATGTTAATTGTCTGCAGTTCTGCTATCTGTTCGATCAGCATCACTATGTTCTGATAATGGCTGTATTTTAATATTTAACATGTTTCTTTTGAAAGATCAGAAATGGCCTGGCCATAAATATATGTAGCAAGCTGTAAAACCTTTGTGGAAGTACTCCATTACAAAGTACCTGTCTGCTTACATCTAACTCGGCCCATTGTAAGATTACACTACATAAAAGCACATAGACTGCTCTTTGGGCTGTAACAGTGACTTGCAGTGTATGTTGCTATTTGGCCATTGTGTATGGTGATAACCAAACATATCTTATGGTTCTTATTTGTGGCACTCATCAGAAAATTACTGCTGGTGACACAACTTCCAAAGTCACTGCACAAAGATGTGGTGACATTCCAGTCTGGTCAGGTTTATCATTCCAGGGAATGCTGTTTAAAGTTCCTAAAGAAGATGAACAGGAATCAATGCATCACATAATCTCTTTTCAAAATCAAACTAGAAATTAGATAAATTCTTTGTGGTTAGCCCTGCTTTCCATTAAAAAGAAAGGACTAGTCTGCAGACAGGTACATGGTGTGTACACAGGAGTTATGAAACATGCAGATTGTTTATGTGTGCATTTTTGTAAGATTCTCTTTTTCTGGGAGGGGGATGGATGAGTTGCATTTATGTATTGTCTGCAGAATTACTGCAAATGCTAATGTTGCTGAAATGCAATCATTTCTATATGTGAATCAGAGATTTTTATTTGGCAACCATTTGAAATGTCAGGACCCCATAGAGTGAGTCCCAAAACACTGAGACTGAATGGCTGGCTGAAAAAAGAACTTGCATATACTAAGTCCAAGACAGCAATTTCGCAAGATCTTTCCTTCTCAATGAGGTATGGCAATCTCACAGTTGGTATGCATACACTCAGAGATGGGGAGGGTGCAAAGGGACTTAACTCCCTGCAAAAAAGAAATCTAAAGGAGAAGAGGAATCTTGGAGATTCATTCTTTTCCTGGGATTTGTGTCTTTTTTCTGGCTTGCCAGCACTCAACATTTTACGTGCAGACATTTTAATAGGAACCCGTTTTATTTACTTGTTACAGCAAGGCAAATGAACTGTTCAAGAACCCTCATCAGCCATAACTCGGGGTCAAATCCTAACAATAGCACAAACAATCCAAATGCAGGCTTACAGGAAATTCAAGTATTGTAACATGCAATGACAGTTAAAGACTAAAATGTAGTGGGTCATACACTTGGAGACTGCATACAAACGTTTCCCTCCTTCCTGATGCAAAAGGCACAAACAGGTAATCTAAGATTCTGATGTTCATGGTTTTATCTAAGCAGTACTTCAAATGAAACAAAGCAGTCAAGCAGCACTTCTCTTTTATTCAAAAAATAACAGGATAACGCTTTCGGGTAACACCCTTCATCAGTACAAATTAAACATCTTGTTCACAGTATAAATAAGCAACTCTCTAAAAACAAATGACACAACCAACCAATAAAAATCTACATCAATTAAACAACATTATAATAGCGTTTTAAAACCATATTGCTAGGATACTGAATACTAGAATGCTGATGAAAGTGTTTTATCCTAGCAATATGGCTTTAAAACTCTATTAATGTTGTTTAATTGACATGGATTTTTTATTGGTTGGTTGTGTCATTTGTTTTTAGACAGATACTTATACTATGTTCAAGATGTTTAATTTATACTGAAGGGTATTACCGAAAGCTTTATCCTGTTATTTTTTGAATAAAAGAGGAGTGCTGCTTGACTGCTTTTTGTTTCATTTGAAGTCATACTACAGCAGTGAAACTTTTCTTCAGTTGGTGTTTTGCTTTTATCTAAGCAGTACCTCAGTTGTCTATGAGCATTAGAAGAGTGAATTATTATTTTCCCTTGTCCTGGGACTTAATTGGCAATCTAAATATTTTTGCTGAAAATGAGAACTCCCATCTCCTCAAACACCCTTCCCAGCTACCGTTCCTTTACTTCCCCTTCTATCTCAGTTCTCAGCTTCTTCGGCTTCCCTCATTTACTGCCATTACAACTGTCTTATCTGTATTCTGTTTCACCGCATGTGCCTTCAGTTTTGCATTCCACACTCTTATGCTTTGCTGAAGTCCTTGCTCAGAGTCAGTCTGTAGTGCCACATTATCTGCATAAAACAACTCTGTCAATCTGTCCCCGCCAACCTCAACACCAGTATGAACAGCAGTGGGCTCATGAACCCACGCCCACTCAGAAGCCTTCTGTGAGACCAAACATTGTTTGTACTTGAGTCACTGTGTAAATGTACACAGCCTGCACCATCTCTACCAATGTAAGTGGGACTTTGGACCGCCACAGGACTGCCTCAATCAGCTTTCTTGGGACCTTGTCATATACTTTCTCAAAGTCTAGGAATGCCCACTTGGACTCTTTCCCCATCTCTAGCTTCTTCTCCACTATTCGTCTCGGTGAAATATCAGGTCGTTTGTGCTGCTTCCTGACCTGAATCCAAACTGCTCAGCTCCCATCTTACTTTCTACTGCTGTCACCCTGTCCAGAATTCTCTTGCAGTGAGACAGGAGTTTGATACCTCTGTGCTGCCCCAGTTGTGAATGTCCCCTTTGTTTTTTAACACTGGCACTCTAGGTATGCTTATTCTGCAGTCATCTATGATCCATCTTTCTCTCCACACTGCTATGAGTACCCTCAGGAGCCAATTCTCCCCTAACTCATCCAGCATCTTTATCACATCTGCTGTGACCCCATCTGAGCCTGCTGCTTTCCCTGACATCCCTTAGTGCTATCATATCTGCTGTGACCCAATCTGAGCCTGCTGCTTTCCCTGACATTCCTTAGTGTATCATATCTGCTGTGACCCCATCTGAGCCTGCTGCTTTCCCTGACATCCCTTAGTGCTATCATATCTGCTGTGACCCAATCTGAGCCTGCTGCTTTCCCTGACATTCCTTAGTGTATCATATCTGCTGTGACCCCATCTGAGCCTGCTGCTTTCCCTGACATTCCTTAGTGCTATCATATCTGCTGTGACCCCATCTGAGCCTGCTGCTTTCCCTGACATTCCTTAGTGCTATAATATCTGCTGTGACCCCATCTGAGCCTGCTGCGTTCCCTGACATTATTTTCCTTAGTGCTGTGACCCCATCTGAGCTTGCTGCTTTCCCCGACATTCCTTAGTGCTATCATATCTGCTGTGACCCCATCTGAGCCTGCTGCTATCCCTGACATTCCTTAGTGCTATCATATCTTCTGTGACCCCATCTGAGCCTGCTGCTATCCCTGACATTCCTTAGTACTATTATATCTGCTGTGACCCCATCTGAGCCTGCTGCTTTCCCTGACATTCCTTAGTGCTATCATATCTGCTCTGACCCCATCGCAGCCTGCTGCTTTTACTGACATTATTTTCCTTAGTTCTGTGACCCCATCTGAGCCTGCTGCTTTCCCAGACATTCCTTAGTGCTATCATATCTGCTGTGACTCCATCTGAGCCTGCTGCTTTCCCTGACATTCCTTAGTGCTATCATATCTGCTGCGACCCCATATGAGCCTGCTGCTTTCCCTGACATTCCTTAGTGCTATCATATCTGCTGTGACCCCATCTGAGCCTGCTGCTTTCCCTGACATTCCTTAGTGCTATCATATCTGCTGTGACCCCATCTGAGCCTGCTGCTTTCCCTGACATTCCTTAGTGCTATCATATCTGCTGTGACCCCATCTGAGCCTGCTGCTTTCCCTGACATTCCTTATTGCTATCATATCAGCTGTGACCCCATCTGAGCCTGCTGCTTTCCCTGACATTCCTTAGTGCTATCATATCAGCTGTGACCCCATCTGAGCCTGCTGCTTTCCATGACATTCCTTAGTGCTATCATATCTGATGTGACCCCATCTGAGCCTGCTGCTTTCCCTGACATTCCTTAGTGCTATAATATCTGATGCGAGTCCATCTGAGCTTGCTGATTTCCCTGGCATTCCTTAGTGTTATCATATCTGCTGTGACCCCATCTGAGCCTGCTGCTTTCCCTGACATTCCTTAGTGCTATGATACCTGCTGTGACCCCCCTGACTCTATTTTCCTTACCTCTCGGACTACTTCTAGGGTGGGCTCTTCCTCTTCTCCAATTACAGGCTGTGTCTGTGGCAGTACAGCTACAGTTGGGTTTTCTTCATTCAGAAGCTTCTGGAAGTACTCATTCCATCTGCTTTGATGTCCTGTGGACTGGTGAGCAGGTTGTTTCTGGAATCCCTTATAAAGGGTGTCTGACTATCTTCTCTATCTTTCTTTGCCTCTCTACCTGCTAAGACTATCTCTGTGCCATTTACAGTCATTTTCCAGAACCTGGTAAGAGTGCCTCTGATGCCTTGTTCTTTGCTACGGTAACACACAATTTAGTCTGTTTGCCAGCCACTATTTCTGCTTAGCCTGGACCATCTGTTCTACCTCACACTTTTTCCTACTCTCCTTCATTTTGACGACTTCCTGGATTTCTTTACTCCACCACCAGCTTGCACCTTAACAGGAGCTTCCAAGTGAGGTCAGGGGATCCAGGTACTAAATGTGTGAGAGCAAGAATGTAAATATAGCGATGTTTACGGATTTAAACAATGTTAGCTACTATGACATGAAAATGTAATGCTCAACTGTAAATGGGAAGATAGCAGCAAAGGAGAGGATATACAACGTAGTGGAGTCAGATAATGAACAAAGTTAATAGTACCAACATTTCACATGGGCACATCAACTGCTGAAGAAAAATGTGTTCTATTAAATACACCACACAACAGTACTGCAGTAATATGTACATTTTCTGAAAAAGTAAGCTTTTCTTTTTTTCTTTTCTTAAGGTTTTAAATATGGTGGGGGAAAAAGCAACACTCAAATGTATTCAAACTAAAAAGGGACCCAAGGGTCAAATCCTCCTCTTCCATTTTGAAAATAATAAAATGTGTGTGATGGGGGGGTGAATGAGTCATTGAAACGAAATTCAGGCAATCGAGCAGACTTGTGGGATTAATTGCATAATTTGTGTAATATGTTTAGGTAGAACAAAGCATGTCATCTGTTATACAGCTGTTTACTATAAACTACTTATGCACAGGCTAGGTTGGTATGAATTTTTCTTCACCTGAAAAGTTAGCATTATCAATCACAATGTTTGAAAATGTGAGACCACAATAAAAGTCTGGAAAAAAAGACAAGACTACGTAATGGCACAAGAACAGACTAAGAAAAGGACACTGAGTAGAATATGCAAAGTTTGCACTGTGCATCAACATGTTTATTATCTGACATCAAGTTCTTTTTGTTTCGATCAGTTAGAAACATCTTAACCTATCACAATTTTTTGGTCTGTAAACAGAGGTTACTTAAGAGATAACATAGCTGTTACAACTGTTAAGCAAGGGTCATAGTTTGCAAAATACTTTTGTTTTGACATAGTTTGCAAAATACTTTTGTTTTGACTCCTGCAAAGTACTTCCCGTCTTGTCATGTTCACTGAAGGTCTTCATTAGGTGCTGGAGACATGTACTGCACACAGAACCCCTTTGGAATCACTGCTTTGATTCTAGCAAACATCATTTTGTATGTACTGATACCCTTTCCTGCCTTACTTAATGCATTACTTCTAGCACTATAAACTGGAACAGATCAGTGGCACAAAAACTTGAATAATGTTCAGCTTAACTTAAAAGGAAGTGATCAATGCATCCAATCCACTACCATTTCTGTTCAAAAATTCCTCTTCTGACATCACAAAACTTCAACTGCAACTGATTACAGTAGCTACAGTTTTGTTGACTGCGTAGTTTACATCACCTTATTCGGGATTCTTTAAGTTTTGGTAAGGGCAGAGCCACACAAAAACAACTGTGCAACACACAGAAGAACAAAAAGGAACCACGACCTTTCACAAACAACATGCCACAAAAACAAGGGGAAGGGAACAGCTACTACAGCAGTGATCATTCAAACATCTACTGTTATGATCAGTTTACTTACACAGCTGTACTAAGTTTATCACACTGATCACTTCTGCAGTAGCAGTAGATACTGGGTAGATTACCCTAGCTTACTATATCTGGGAGGTGGAAGGAGAAGCGTCCAGCAGCCCCTACAGGATGGTCCTTGCAAAGCCCGCTCTAGACCTCGAGAAAGAATCAAGCTTGTATTGCTTTACAGAAGTATTAACAGAGGATCAAGTCGCAGCTTCTGCAACACTTCCAGAATCTAAGCATTTTCAAAAAGTTACAGATGAAGCCAAGGCCCAAGTGGAATTGGCCCTGACCCTTCCAGGGACAGTTTTTGTGGTCAATATAACAAAACGTAATAGCCATAGACAGCCATTTGGCAATAGTCTGTTTTGACATAGGTTGCCTCTACTTTTTACTTTCACAAGAAATGAATAACTGATCTGAAGCTGTGAAAGATTTATTTCTATCAATATAGTACTCAAGTGGTCTGCGATCATCCAAGGTATGAAGTATCCTTTCTCCTTCAATTTTGGTTTCAGGAACAAAAACAGAAAATGGCGAGATTGTTAGTTTAGCTTAATATAAACTAAGATACCACTTTAAGCACAAGAGAAGTATTAGTTCTCAAAGAAACCCTGTTCCTGTGGAAAATGAGACTGGGTTAACTCACCATTAAGAGCTTGCAACTCAGATACCCTTATTGTAGAGGTCACAGCAACCAATAAAACTGTTTTCCATGTTAAGAACCTCAAGTCAGCCAGGTTAGCTAGTTTAAACAAAGCAAGTCTTAGGTTCTCTAACACAAAATTAAGATCCCAAGGACAGGCCACTTGTTTTCTTGCAGGTCTCTTAGCAAAACCCCTTTCAAAAAACATTTTGGCATGTGAATGCATTGAAAGAGTATCCGTCGGCATGACATGCTGAAAAGGCCGCTAAATGAAGCTTGACAGAGGATTAAGAAAGGTCACAGGAAAGTAACTCATACAAACCACAGAATAACTTGCCCTAAATGGGTGCTGTTTATGTCGGCACCAACTAGAAAACCTTTTCCATTTGCTAACATATGATTTTCTACTAGCAGGCTTTCCTGCCTCCATCAGTACCTGCTACACATCCTCAGTAACAGGTGGTTAAAGGGTATTAAGACCCTAACCATGCAGTCAGTCAACTGAAGTTGATTGGTATCGGGATGTATCAAATACTCTTGTTCTTGTGGAGTAGATACAGTGTGTGACAGGAAGTTGTGGTAACTGCCCCTGGCCATTTCCAAAATAAAGGAGAACCACGATTGCTTAGGCCAGAAGGGAGTGATCACAATGATCTTGGGAAATTCCTTCTGAATCTTCATAAGTAACTTGGACATTAGTGGAAAGTGAGGAAAAGCATATAGGAGCACTCCGGTCCAAGGAAAAGAAAAGGCACCTGTCTTCCAGGGCTTTTTTCATGCAGTCCTGGAGCACAATCTTTCCAGCTGATTTTTCAGGGAGGAGAAAAAGATGTCTATTGAGGAATCTCCCTCATATTAATCAAATCTTGGAAGACCCCCTAATACAGTTTCCATTTGTGAGGGTCTGTAGTTGTCCTGCTCAGCCTGTCTTCCACACAGTTTTGCTCTGACAGGATATAGGATACCTACAGAGTGAAAATGTGATGTGAAGGTATATCCCATGCTAACATGGCTAGTTTGCAAAGTGTATCAACTTGATTCCCCTTTGCTTGCTAATGTACCACATGACTGTGATATTGTCTGTAACACCTTGAAGAGGTCTCAGGGGCCAAAGATGAGTCAGAGTTTAATTCATTCCTTGATCGGGGCAAGCATTGCTTTTACATTTACGTGCTTGTGCCTGTCCTACACACCTTGCAGTTTTATTCCTCCTGAACCTGCTCCCTGAGCAAAGTCTGAGGTGCTGCCCATGGTGACTGGCTGTTTTGAAATAGGGAAGGAAAATGGGAGACCTGGATTTAGGGATATCCAATGTCTCCAAGTGATTTCTCTTCTGACAAACCCCAGCACTGGGATCAGAAAAGACAAGGGGTGTTGGTGCTGGGACAAAGACTTCAGATACCACTGTGTCTTTCTGATGTAGAGTCTTGCCAAGGGATATCATGAGAATCATAGAAGCAATGAGACCCAAAATTCTGAGGTATTCCCATGCAGTGACCAAAGTCTGAGTGGAAAACCCTAGAACTAGATCTAGATACAGATCTATTTTTCCTGTGGAAGAGAAGCTGTTTGGAACTGCAGTGTCTAGTTCACATCCCAGAAACATGACAACGTACCTTCCCTAAAATCTTCTACAACCCTATTCTAACATTCGTACTCTTTGATCATCTAACAAAATCTTACTTCAGGTAACCAAAGTATCCAATACAGCAGAAAACTCTCTTTACTCTAACTTTGTTGCTAAAAATTGGAATACCCATCCACATAGTATTAGATCATTAAGCAATCTTAATCATTTGAAAATATCGCTCAAAAGACACTTACTTAACCTGGAGTGTTACACATACAAAGCCAGGATTCATTTATTAACTTAGCATTACTTGTACAATTTGGCTGTATGTATTAACTCTGTTAACATATCCCTTCTAACAACACTACTTCTCTATAAGCAGTTACATTCCTTGCTGCAACTCTCACCATGCAAGTATTACTAACTATGCACTACTTTGCTTAAATGATTCTCCCTACTTAATTTTCTAACTAAAGTTATGTTCCTCCACATATATACATTCAACCATATAGTTGTCTATATTCAAGTGTTTAAAGTCTTGTTCTATTTGATACTATGTGTATATTTTTTGTTTTTAAATTTTTGTCCTTTAAATGTGTTAATACTCTTTTTTTTTTTTTTTTTTGTCTTTAACTTTTGTTACTTGATGTGATGACTTTGTATGTAAGCTTAGGATGGAGCTTTTCTCCCCGGGTCTCTGCTGAAGATGGGCACTGTCCCAGTTGGACCATCTCGGTAAAGAAATGTAAAATAAAATAATAAATAAAATGCAAGGAGGAGTCGAGAAAGATTTTTGCATGTTCTCTTGGAATCCCAGCTTGTGTATGAGATCTCTCATCAAAGAGAGAGATTACTGACACTTTGAAAAAGACTCTACAAAGATAATCAAATCGTTTAAATATGGAAAAATGTAGAAGCCCTGTAGCCTGCGATGAGCTATTACTAGAGCTAGACACACTGGACTACCCACTGCACCAAGAGCGTTTACAAAGGTAAGGCAGATACCAAGAAGTTATGTCCTCGCCATAACGTTCGATGTATGTAGTCCATCTCGCCTCACATTCTTACCCATGGGTTCGGAGCTGAATGTCGGCTCTGACTCGGCCATACTTTTAGCTCGAAGTCTTTCTATTGGCTGGGTTAAGATGGTATCCCATGCTGCACTACTCTCTATCCCCAGACAGAGTTTGCTGCGAGCACCAGCATTCATTCTCCATACATAACAACACCTAAGGAAGGAAGAACAAACCAAGAATTAAGGGAACTCTGAAACCAGGCCTAACCTCCAGATCCTCCAGGATGGGGGGAGGTGGGGGGGTAAGTAAGAATGTGAGGCGAGATGGACTACATACATCGAACGTTATGGTGAGTACATAACTTCTTGATGTTATGTAGTCCAATCTCGCCTACATTCTTACCCGTGGGACAGCGTCCCCAGCACCTAAATCCTGGGGGCTCAGTGGAAAATACTCCTGAGCACTGTGGAACCAAAGGAAGACCTGCCTCTGGATACCACATCTAACTTTAATGAGTAACAAAGGTGTGAGGAGATGCCCAAGTAGCCGCAGCACGAATATCATCCATAGACAATCTGGCCTGAAAAGCTGTAGATGTAGATACAGACCTGGTAGAGTGAGCCTTAACTCGGAATGTAAATCTCTTCCTCCTGAAGTATAAATGAAAGAAATACAACTGGAAATCAACCTGGACAACGTGACTTTGGAAACAGGAAACCCAATTCTGTTTCCCAATTCTGTTTTCCGAAAATGAAACAAACAACTTCGTTCGTCCTTCGTTCTGTGCAAATAAAATTGTAATTGTCTATGCACATCCAACTGATGAAATTTGAATTCTGCCTTGTTTGAGAACTGAGGAAAAAACTCTGGCAATTCAATGGATTGGTTAAGGTTACTGACACTACTTTGGGAAGAAAGGAAGGATTCGGCCTGAGAGAAACCCTGTCCTTATGAAAAATCAAATAAGGGGGGTTTTGATTGCTAAAGCTTGAAGCTCCGAAAAGTACAGTTTTGTACCTACCATAAATGTAGATGTTAGAGTGTGTATACTGCTGCAGTCATCACACTTGGGTGGTTATCTACCGTCAGGCGGTCCCGCAGTCAGCCGAATCCCAAAGTCCTGGTCCGGCGTCGGTTGTCGTCGCTTCTTCCCTGACGTCAGCGCGACAGGGGTATAAAAGAGGCAGCCGACGCCATTTTCTTCAGTTTTTCTTGCCCCAGATGTCAGGTGCCCCCAACTAGGAAGGCAATACAAATAACTATGCAAAAATACCTTCATATATAAACAACAGTACTAGCTGTAAGCAAATACACCACATAGACAAGCATCCAGTTGATTCATGCACATGGAGTTATAACTAACACCCTGGTATGTAGAGGGGATGGTGGGAGGGTAACCTGGACTGCAGCAGTATACACACTCGAACATCTACATTTATGGAAGGACAAAACTGTACTATGCTCATCGTGTTATACTGCTGCAGTCATCACACTTGGGTTGAATCCCAAAGCTATGGATGGGTGGCTGGTACTACACTGGGTTAGGCGAAGCTAGGATGCCCTGCAGGACTGCAGTGGCAAAACCAGCTCTGGTTTTTGAGTATAATGGAAGGTGGTAGTGCTTGGTAAAGGTGTGCACTGAACTCCAAGTAGCTGCCTCCAGAATGTCCTTGGTTGGAACCCCCCTGAGAAAGGCTGCCGAGGTTGCTGTAGCCCTGGTAGAATGGGACCTAATTTTAACAGGCACTGCTTTCCCATGGTGTGAGTAGCAAAAGCGGATACAATGTGCTATCCATTTGGAGATGGTCTGTTTTGAAATCACCTTTCCTTGTGAACCTGCAGCATAGGATACAAAGAGCTGGTCAGTTTTTCTGAAGGTCTTTGTCTTATCTAAATAGTAACGTAGCTGTCTGTGAATGTCCAAAGAGTGGAGTCTTTCTCCTTTATTCTGGGGGTTTGGATAAAAGGTAGGTAAATGAATGGTCTGATTCAAAGACACACTGGATACTACCTTTGGCATAAAGGTAGGATTAGTTCGTAAAGAGACTCTGTCCTGATGGAAAATGATGAAAGGTTCCACTGCCATAAGTGCCTGTAGTTCTGAGACCCTGCATGCTGAGGTGATAGCCAGCAACAGAGCTGTTTTCCATGACAAGTATTGTAGTTCTGCTGAGAATGCTGGTTCAAAAGGAGGCAGTGTTAATTTTTCTAAAACGAAGTTGAGGTCCCAAGCTGGCGTTGGGGGTTTCCTGGGGGGTCTTATAAACTGCCTTAGTAAAGGGTGTGAGAATATGGGAGGATCCGTATTATAATGAGCTGAAATGGCTGAAGCATGGATCTTAATGGATGAGAAGGAAAGGCCTTTGTGTAGCATCTCAGTCACGTATTGCAGGATTTGAGGAATGTTTGGTGTCCAAGGATTTTGGCCTTTAGTCTGGTTCCATGCACAAAATCTTTTCCATTTGTCTGAGTAAGTTTTTCTGGTGCTGGGCCTCCTGGCCTCCAAAATGACATTCAGGACGTCCTTTGAGAGAAGTGATGATTGATAATTCAAGGTATCCTCCATGCAGCTAAATTTAAAGTCCTGAGCTGACTGTGAAGGATCTGAGAGTTTTGCTGGGTCAACAGAAGTGGGAATTGCGGTAAGATCCATGGAGGGCTGTGAGCCAAGTTCCTTAGTAATGGGCACCAGTGCTGACGTGGCCAGTCCGGAGCAACGAGGAGCATTTGTGGTCTCTCTGATCTGACTTTCAGTAATACTTTGGTCAACAGAGGTAGTGGTGGGAAGGCATAGACTGTCAATGCTGTCCAACTGAATGATAGGGTGTCCACTTTCCAGGCTAGAGAATGATAAGTCCTTGTGCAAAATGTCTGTAGTTGGCAGTTGATGGGGAGGCAAATAGATCTATGTCTGGGCATTTAATATCTTTAAAAACATTTCCTAAGGCATTTTCAAAAGCCTATCATTATATATTTACACTAAAAAACTATCTAAACATAATCTAATCGTTAAAATCACTAGTTGAGAAGTCACTAATTAAAAAATGCATACATTTATAACAGATATCTTTAAAAACATTTTGAAAACTTTTGAAAATGCCTTAGGAAATGTTTTTAAAGATATCTGTTATAAATGTATGCATTTTTTAATTAGTGACTTCTCAACTAGTGATTTTAACGATTAGTGACTTCTATCAGTTTTGTGAATATTGTTTTGTATAATTAGCATACTTACAATGTTTTTGATAGTTCTTTACATAAATGGTATACACAGTTTAACACAGTTTAATGCATATATAGCACATACTGATTGAGAAATTTTCATTTTTTGAACTTTATGCAACAGTTGATGCCTTTTCTAATGGCTGCAGTCACTATTATTAAGATATGTCTTTTTTAGCAACAAGCATTATATATCAGTAAGTTCTTAGTAAGCATTGAATGATGTGTACTTTGTAAATTCTTAATAGATGTGAATTTATTTTGTTTAGCATAGAAGTGTTAAGACACTGAACTTTTTTAATGATGCTTCCAATAACCTGGTTTGTATCACTTTAAAGCTTTATAAGATGAAACACATGACTACTATAAAAGGAGCAGACTGATTTTTTGAATGTTAACGGTCTGAGGAAGCAAATGTGAAAGCGCTTACCGACAACAATTTTATCAAATAAATTATTTTGCTTTTAAATCTAAGCTTGGTTCTTGGAGAATATCCCAGTTGCAGTTACAGGCACTCTATGAATGGATTACTGAACAGCTTTGGTTACCTCTCTGTCTTTATATTTGGCTTGTTCTTTATTGTTTGGTTTCTGAACAGAGGGGGATTTACACCGTTGGATAAGAACTTTTGGTTATTATTCACTGTAAAATTAGTGAATAGATGGGAAATTATAAAGTATCAACCCATTAGTTATAGGATTAGATACGAGAAATGTGGCTTTACAAGAAGAAATGGCAGGGGAAAGATTAGAATTTTGTGCACTGTGTTTAACTAGTGGGTGAACTGCAAAACAGCTTCCCCATTTTACGTTACTAATGTTTAGGATGACACTGGATGGAGTGACGATGTAATGTAGCAAAACAGTCTTTGTTAATATTTGTACAAACATTTCATGGCATAAACTGCATATTGCATTGTAAAGCAGTTTCATATAGGATAGAGACAGGAGTATTTTAAATGTGAGATGGGAGTGTTATCAGTGACTGCTGTATATACTAATGATATTAAAGCAGGAAAATACTTTTCTTAGTTCTGCTGTATATATACTTTACACTAAGTAAGAAAGGCTGGAATTCGCCAAGTTATTGTTACTATAATGTGATCTTGGGCTGAAGGTGTGGAGAAATTAAAAGTGTATTGATCACATTTTATTAAGAATTAAGATGATAATAATATCCCTTATTTTTTCAGAGGTAGATGTCTATATAAACATTTTTGGTTTATGCTGTAGAAAATGTAAGACAAAAAATGAGTAAAGGCATTGAAAATGTTAGTTTACTTGTAAAGTTATTAGCTATTTACCCAGTATTTAATTACCTGGACTGAACCTGAAATTGGTCAATACTGATCGCACTACCCAGGGAAATAAATATTTTTCCCCATCAACAAATGCTCTCAATGAGAGTTAAGATGTCTACAGGTGTAAACAAGCGTAAGAAGTCTGAAGAATATCTTCAGAGTGAAATTTACAAAGATTTTTTCATGCGTACACAAAGTTACTAGCTGTTTTTGTATTACAAAACTGCTTTTGGTGGGAGAGACTTGTCTGCAAGTGCAAGCAATTAATCATGATACCTCTGAATACTCTGTAGACAGAAATGTACTAAGTATAATGCATGTCACATACATTGTAACCACTCCAGTGAAAAGCATCTGAAAATGTGAGAAGTACGACAGTACAATTAGAACGTTAATAGAATAACAGGTTTTGGATTAGTATGAATTTTCTCAAAGATACAAAGTCTAAAACTGAAATATATGTCATTATTTTCTGAATTCATCCCTCAACAATTTGCCAGAACATCACAATTTTATGAGAAATAGACCAAAAATCAATCAAAAATCTGGACATTCTTGAAAATCTGTACAGTTGAGAGGTATGTGCTGCAGCACGAAAAATGCCAATAAATGTAAAAATAATATATAGTCAGAAAACCTACCGGAGAAAAACATAGTTCTCTTATATTTGACTTTTTGACTATCTTCCTACACATGAAACAAAAATAAAAGTGAAGTTTGACTTAAGTCAACTTGGTATCACTACATCTCTCTTATTCATAAAAACAAAACACTCTACAACTGTGCAGATACAGCTACAAAAAGAAAAACTGCAAAACTAGAACTACTGAAATAAATGAAAACAGGACTTAAACAAAAATATATAAAACAGAAAAATTTAATAAATGGAAGTGTTCAGTACATAAAATGATGTTACTGCGGGTTATGCGAACACTGTTTATCACCAAATCCAGCAATAACAAATATTTTTTTATTTGTTAACTCAGGAAGCTCAGCAGATGAAAGTGCCTGTTTTTCAGGGGTAACCTGACTTGCATACATTAGGCACATAAGTAGAGGGAATCAATCCCTGGACTACAGGAATCTCATTAACAGCTTATAGCTTTAAGTCTCTGCTCTAACTCCTAGACTACTTATATTTGAAGGATGTCTGTGTGTGTGTGTGTGTGTGTGTGTGTGTGTGTGTGTGTGTGTGTGTGTGTGTGTGTGTGTGTGTGTCTTGCTTAGTGGTAGGGTTATGGAAAGGGTTTTAGTAATATGCAATAATTGTACTTCAGCAATCTGTGTGCACAATCTTTAGTAACGTGTGTGTGTGTTTACAAATCAGTATGTATAGCACACATATATGGATCTACTTACTTATATGACCATTCAATCACTGTCAAGTTCTAAGAACTCATTCTAATATTTACAGTTACAGCAGAAACGCTCACTATACGAGTACGAGTTGCTGGAGCCATGTCCGACTCAAAACCAGTCACAAGTGGCATCCCACAGGGTTCTGTCCTGGGACCACTCTTGTTCGGTATATACTTTTCTGAGGTACAGGCAAACGTGGGAGGACTATGGCTCACCAATTTCGCAGACGACTGCAAACTGGGTGCCATAATCAACTCTCCAGCTGGCACAAACATCCTTCAAAAAGGTCTCACAGAGACAGAAAACTGATGCCAGCGCCATGGTTTAAAGCTAAATGCCAAAAAATGTATAGTCATACCCTTTGGCAAAAACAATGTGCCCACAAATTACCACATAGGCGGAAACCCATTAAGTACAGAGAAAGTTATTAGGGACCTGGGGACCCAAGTTGATAGCAATCTCTCCTTTGAAAACCACATTGCCAAAGTGGTTAGAAAGACCTTCTACAAAGCCCACCTCATCACGAAGGGTTTCACATCTAGATCAAGAGAGGTAATCGTGCCCCTTTATTCATCCCTCATCAGGCCCATCATAGAATACAATGCCCCTTTTGGGATGTACCTTACCCGACACCTGCAGCAATTAGAAAGACCCCAAAAGTATCTCACCAAGAGGATCAAGGGTCTCAAACAGATGCCATATGCTGCTTGGTTAAAAAAACTCCAGCTCTACTCAGTTGCATACCGCCTACTACGAGGCGATCTATGCCTGACATACAAAGCTATGTCAAATCCAGAATTAATGGACATGCTCCACCTCAGTCAATCTAAATCCCTTAGAGCCACATGCTCGAGGGACTTGAACCTCAGCACAGAAATAAATAGAACTTGCTGGAGGGACAGGTTCATAACCCAGAGGCTCCCTTCGCTCTGGAATAGAATTCCAGTTCATGCGAGGCAGAGCACCTCATTGAATCTCTTCAAGAAGAATTCGATAGGTGGATGGGGGATCGTAGGTTTGTCCCAGGGATTACTCCCGTGTCACTATTGGACAGAGGCACAGTAAACTAAACCTTAAAAAGGGCACAGTATACTCAAATAAAGGGGTGGCGTAAGCCATACAGAATCGGGCTAGGCTTATAATTGCCCCAGGGCAGATAGCCTAGTATGAACCTATGAACCTATAAGGGAAGAGGAAGACAAAAAAGATGCAATAATAAGAGAACATGGATAAGTTTTAACAGATAATGGTTTTAAAATATTTAGTTATAGCCACATAGAACACAATGGGTTAGTTTTAACACCTAATGGTTTTAAAATATTTAATTATAGCTGTACCAACATAACTTTAAATTATTTTCTTTATTTGAGAAGGGCTTCAAATTTACTCCTTATACACATTTCAATATAGCGGACACTCGAGTTTATGAAATTAAACTTGAAGGTGATTTTCAATAATGAAAATAAAAACTTAAAAGAACCTCCATTTCACCGGTAGGATGTTACAAAATCTTTTTAACCCCAGTTTACATCATACAATACAGGCTTTTGAAGACCTACACAAGCTAGAGAAGAGAAAAATGTTTTCATTACAATTTAACTGACAAGGAAAGACGAGTGTTGAATCCATTACTCAGGATAAGACCATACAGCTGATGAAGCCTGATAAGGGAGGTGGGTATGGTGATAAATGAGGCTATCAATTATTCTGGGGTGATGTTAAATGTTTTATATGACAACAACACTTATGAATCAGTTTTGAAGAACCAAATTAATATTGCATACAGAATGACAGACCTCCAATTACAGGACTTGCACCTTGAGGGAAGAATTACTTCTAGTTTATATGAATTTTTAAAAAGGTCTAACCCAACACCAAAAGTCCATAACAATATTTTTCAACCACGCTTTAGGCCCACTGTGGCAGCACAAGGGTCAAAAACTCATCCCATAGCAGTTATGACTGATCGACTTTTGAAACCTATTTTTTCAAAGGAAAGTCACTTATTAAAAGACTTGGGATTATTTTAGGGTGGATCAAACAATAAGTATGGGACATAGATGTAGGTTTTTAACCACTGTTATTACTGATTTTCTTGCATACCAATAAACAAAGGGATAATTTTTTTTCATGAAGGTTTACTGATGTTGGAATTTCTGGATGCAAATGAAATTAAGTTGCTTGAAGAATGCATGTTAATAGTTTTAGAAAATAATTTTATTTTCTTTGAAGGGGAGTTCTTTAAGCAGAAATCTGGACTTGCTATGGGCGCAGCTTCGACCCCAATGTATGCAAATGTGGCTCTTTATTCATGGGAAGTAAAACGTGTTTAAAAGCGAGTTCATCAAGTATTCTTAAGTTATATTTGCAGTTTTTAGATGACACTTATTAATTTATTTTACATTTGTTTACCGGGGAGGTCCGACTGGACAGAGCTGTCCATTTTCAGTGAAGGCCTGGGGAGAAAATCTCCAGAACAATTGCTAACATACTATACAGAAGACATTTACATTAGCATTGTGGTTTGCGCATTCACTTATAAAAATGCAGATAATAACATACGATTGCAGAAGACATTTACATAAGCATAGAGATTTAGACATACAATTAAAGTATAGCAGGTAGTAACATATGAAGGTTGTTCATACAGTATGTTTAGTAGAGATAATCTTGAAGATGTACTGAAAATAAGACAAGAAAGGAAAACTAAAAAAGGAAAATATAGACAACTTCATATGAGGTGCATTGACATTTTAAGGGAAAGCTTTTCAACTTGGTCTAGGGGAGAGTTAGTGGGTATAGATGGGGCAGTGGGGAGTAGGCAGCAGTGAGTTGGTAAGTAACGTGATAATATACAGTGCAAATGTGGGAGTTTTAAAGAGGTTGGATAGTGGGTAGGGGAAAGGAGCTAGAATATGTCACCAGGTGCTAGACAGTTACAAGTAATGTGTGGTAATATATAGTGCATCTGTGGGAGTTTTAGAGAGGTTGGATAGTGGGTAGGGGAAAAGAGTTAGAATAGGTCAGCTAGGTGCTAGGCAGTTACAAGTAACATGTGAAATTATATAGTGCATCTGTGGGAGTTTTAAAGAGGAGGTTGGATAGTGGGCAGGGGAAAGGAGTTAGAATAGGTCAGCCAGGTGCTAGGCAGTTGCATGTCCAGGAGTTGTTTAGGTGGTAAATAAGCTGTTTTTTGAAGATGGTTTTATTAGGTTGTAACCTAATTTGTAGTGGTAGGGAGTTCCAAGTCTTGGCAATGTTGTTAGACTACAGGGAGTCACCAGAGCTGTAATGTTTTTTGGAGATTGCGATTAGTGCCTTGTTAATGGATCTAAGTTCTCGGTTATTGGAGTAGAGGGTGATCAGGTCTTGTAAGGCTGGAGTTTTGTCAGGTTAGTACAGTATTTGGTGAGCTAGAAGAAGTTGGTTTAGAGCTAAGGTGTTAGGGAGTTCCAGCCAGGAAAGCTGTTTTAGGGCCTGACAGTGCTGGCTGCAGTAGGAGGAGTTTGTGGCAAATTTTGCTATTTTGTTGTAGCATACTGATAGTTTGTTTAAATCGTTCTTGTTTAGATTAATTAGGACAGGAGAAGCATACAGTAAGGTAGAGAGAAGATGGGTACGAGCTAGAGTAACTTTATTGTTGCTGGTTAGGAAGTTTTTACATCTGTAAAGTGTACCTAGTTTTTGTTGATTTTGGTTACTGTATGAGCCAAGTGTTTGTCAAATTTCATATTATTGTTAATAATGACCCCTAGTAATTTGGTTTGTATGATGGGGAGATAGGGGTATAATCTGATGCAGAAATAGAATGGGGGAATAGGTGCTGCTGTTTTGCAAGGATGAAAAAGCATAAGTTGGGTCTTTTTAGGATTTATTATTAGGATTCATTGGCAGATGACTCTACCTTAGTCTGCACCGCCTCCAACATTCCCGAACTACTGACAAAAACCCAAATAGCTTTTTCCACTACTGAGAACTGGTTGCACCAAAATCATCTCTCTCTAAACTCTAATAAGTCTAAAATTCTTCTCTTCGCTCCCTCCAGGGCTTGCACATTTGATAAAACAGCATTCAAAATCATAAGCCAAACCAAGTCAACCATAGAGGTGGTCCCATCTGCAAAACTCCTTGGCATCACTATAGACGAGCACCTCAAATTTGATAGCCACATACAACAAAACATAAAGAAAACCCACCAAAAGCTAGGTATGCTCTATAAGAACAACTGCTTTCTCTCCAACTCTGCTAGGCATTCCTTAGCAATTACCTATCTTCTACCATCTCTACTATATGGAGCCCCTCTCCTTACTAACCTGTCTTTTTCCATCTCCACTAAACTCGAAATCTGTTATAATAAAATCTCTAAATTTGCTACCAAATCTAAAACCTCTTCTCACCATTGTCTTTCCCTACAAACTCTGAAATGGCTAGAACTCCCTAACTACCTAGACTACCTCCAACTAACCACTGCTCACAAATTAATATTCTACCCTGATAAATGCCCAGCCCTAGCAAACATCCTTCCGCCATACACCCCAAACAGATCTCTAAGATCTGAACACCAAAATTTAATCGCCATCCACAAACCCAATCGCCCTGCTGGCCAACTCCTTCTCTCCTACTCTCTTGGCAGGAAATGGAACTCTCTCCCTTCTTCTCTTAGAACAACATCTAACACTGAAGCCTTCAAAATCCAACTTTTCTCTTACTTGTCCTCTAAACATAAGTGTACCTGCTTACATCCTACATAAATCTAAATAAATTCCCCTTGAACCCTCTATAGCCTTTCTCTTTACTCTACCCTAATACTATTTTTTTTCTTCTTTTTTCTCTCTCGATCACTGCTTGATCAAACTTTAATCTACTCTCAGTTTATGTACTTTCTCTCTCTCTACTCCTCATATGTAAATATTGTAAATAGCATGTAACCTTAGACCTTCTTCTCATACAGTCAAACCTGCTACTTGAAGGAAACTACTAAATCTATTGCATCTACCTTCCTGAATGACGTTTTTTGAAGTATACTGCGTGCATTTGCTTTTTTACTAACTGTATCAATGTAATGTAATTGCAAATGTATATATTTTATTACTACCTTTTACACTATGCAACTTAGATTGTATTTGCTTTGCTTTTGGAGCTTTTCTCCCCGGGCCTCCACTGAAAATGGGTACGTTCTGGCCCAGTGGACTTCCCCGGTAATCAAACTGGAAATAAATAAATAAATAATAAATAGTATTAGCTAGGAGTTTGTAAGCCAGGTTTCAATGGATGTAAAGGCTTCTTGGGTCCTGATTTGAAGTTTTTGGAGGGTGACAGCAGAGCAGATTAAGGTGGAGTCATCAGCGTATTGAACCAGGTTTGCTAGAGAGGCGGCTTTGTGAAGATTATTTGTAAATATAGTGAAATGTAGGGGTCCTAGGATTGATCCTTGGGGTACTCTTAGTTTTTCAGGATGTAGGGGGAAAGGGAGTTTTTCCACTCAACAGCTTGTTGGCGTTGGGACAGAGAGTCTTGAAACCATAATAGAGTGGGGGTAGTTAGTTTTAATTCTGAGAGTGATGTTATTAGTTTTGTATGGTAGACTGTATCAAACGCCTTTGATAAGTCAAGGAAAACTGTAGACACTAGTTGGCCATTGTTGCGTTGCATATTTACTAGGTTACTAAAATTGATGAGTGCGGTGGTAATGCAATGGTTAGGGAGGAGTCCATGTTGAGTTTCAGCAAGAAGACTGCTGGAGAGGAGATGTGTTAGGACCTGGGTATGGATACATTTTTCCAGTATTTTAGCCAGTGGGGAAAGTATAGCTATAGGGTGGCAGTTTGTTAGGTCAGTGGAGTTGCCCTCTTTGTGTATTGGTATAATGTAGGAGATTTAGAAGTGGCACCTTTTGTTCTGAGACTGATCTGTTAATGATTATAGAGACTGGGTAGTAAATGGCTTTGGCAACTATTTGTAGGAATTTGGCAGGTAGTTTTTCTACTGCTAAAGTGGTGGGTTTAAGTTTAGTTAGGTGTCTATAGATCATGTAAGTTGGTACAGGTTGAAGGGTGAAGGAGTTAGCTTTATTTGATGGGTTATACAGTATAGTGGGAGTTGAGGAGTGCGGGTCTGTTGACAGCTTTAATATAGAGTTGGTAAAGAACTCATTGAATAGGGTGGCTGTGTTTATAGAGGTGGTGTCTATGTTTGGATGAGGCGTTGGTGATTTACCTGGTTGGTGAATACTGTTGGCCCAGAACTTTTGTGATTTGGTATTATGCTTAGTTTGAACTGCACTATAGTATTTTTGTTTGTCTAGTCTGATTTATTTACAGTGTCTCTCAGTTGTAAGAATGTTTGCCTATTAGGGGTAGTTTTGTTTTTGCACCAGGTGTCCCAGGCTTTGTCCCTTTGTTTCATAGGTTGCCTAGTGCTCTTGGTAGGCCATGGGGCATAGACGGTTTTAGTGCGGATCTGTCTTGGTGGAGCAAGTTGGTTGAGAAGGCCTAAGAAGACAGTGTTGAAATACTCAACTGCTTCATCTAAAGGAAGTGTTAAAAGAGGGGACCATTTAGGGTGTTTAAGGGCTGTATTAAGGTTGCCAGCCCTGAAGTTTTTAGTGTATCTGACATGTTTAGGAGAACTAGTTCGACTGAGTTTAGTTTGGTCTCTGATAAAGAAGGTTGGGAGATGGTTGCTTAGAGTGTCAGGTAGTGTACAGACATTATGGGTGAAAGATGGGCGATTGGTGAGAATCCAGTCTAGTATTGATTCTTTTTTTTTGCGGTTTTGTCTACCCTCGTAGGGGTTTGTATAAATTGTGAGAATCCATAAAGGTTAATATGATTTGAGGGGTGGGGTTATTTAAGTGAGGTCCAAGTTACCTAGTATAAAGGTTTTGTGGGGGAGGGTTTCTGATGTCCACTGGAGAAGACATTCTAGGGGTCTGATGTTATCTCTTGGGGGGTACATGATCCTAAGATATTTAGCTGTTTTTGTGTATTTAGACTTACCTTAGCAAGTAGGATCTCTGGATTATTAAATGCAGCGACTTCTATGATGTTATTCTGATATAGGAGAGCGACTCCACCTCCTCTTTTAACTGAATGGTCTTTTCGTAGTATGCTACAACCAGGGGGAAGTCCTTCTTTGTTTTTAATGTGTGGTTTAAGCCATGTTTCTGTGAGGAAGATGATGTCAGTTAAGTATAATGCTATAGTTGCATAGAGCTCAGTGGTTTTGTTAAGGATGCTTCTTATGTTATGATTTATTATTAGAATATCGGAGTTTCTCTTAAGTAGGCTAATACTGGTTCCAGGCTGATTCTGGTGATTTATTTTACGGAAGAGTCCAGAAGATGTAGTAAAGAAATGTATAAATTATTTACATAACACTAGAAATTTTTTGAGGTTTCTACCATATGTAGAAAGTAAACTATTTGGACACTACCATCATAAATATCGAAAAGTGATTTATGTCAACAATTTACAGAAAGTATACACTTAGTAAAAAGCATCTCCACTTTCTAGTTCCCACCCTTTAACACATAAAAATGTTTGTTTAAAAGACAGTCATTTAGGTTAGCAAGGGTGATCAGACACAGACGCATTTTTAAAAGAAATAGAAAAGCTAAAAAAACGGTTTTATGGCAGAGGTTATCCAAGAAAAGTAGTGGAGTGTATTACAGGAAAAGTGGTAACATTAAGGGAATCTAAGTACAAACCCCTTTAGGGATAGGTTTAGAAGTAATTAAAATTCAAGAAAGGAATGTGAATATCGATTATGAAACAGTAATGGCCATGGAGTACAATAATGAATATCAGGAAGTTAGATCAGTTATACAGAAAATATGAACAATATTAGGAACCAACTCAGTGGCTTTTAGAGAAGTACGCAACATGCAGAGTTTTGTTTGTAAAACCTCAAAAAAATGAAAAAATATATATTTTTGAAAGAGAAGTTTTATGGAAATGGGAAGAACATGGGAGTGGGTATGCTGACATGTGGGCACTACAAGCAATGCTCCCACATATTAGCAGAAGACCAGCTAAAAATAAATGTTGTTATTTTAAAATTACTTAAGGATAAGTGCTGGGGCAGTATATATTGCCAAATGTACAAAGTGCTCCTCTTTTTATATAGGTAAAATGGAGATAGCACATAAAAGCAGAATATATAGCACAGACATGATATTTCAATTAAAACCACTAACAGTATTATATATAAACACTGCAGTTTGCGCAGGACTTAGGTTTGTCATATTGGAAAAGGTAATTTTAAACGCAAGGGGAGGCAATTGGGAAAATAGGCTACAGTATAGACAGCTTTTTTAGCAACTAAAATTAAAGGCCAATTCTCCTCCAGGAATCAATGAATATGTTTCCATCAAGCCTGTGTTAAAACTAAGAGAAACTAAACTATGAAGGTAGAGATATCTTACAAGTGAGAAAGCATTTGATACTCACTTTTTATGTTTTTATTTGCAAAGTTTAATTACTAATAGCATTTCAGAGGAAGTTTATAACTTTTGATTGTAAATATGAATGTTTTAACAGTTATGCATTTAACGCTTCACTGAAATGATACAGCTTTTCTTAATGGTTGATTTATTACTATTCTTATAGTTAACATTAAGATGAATAGCACATTGCCTGGACTGTAAATAGGAGCACTTGAAAATTTAATACTGGCTTTATTGATTTTGGGTGTTTAGAACACATTTTTAAAATATGTACTTGTATCATGTTAAGATGACGGGAGTTGTTAGTTTACCTCACAAAATATCCACCCTATATACGCAAGGCAATTAATTAATTTGATTGTTCTCATAGAGTCCTTTTAAAATTATAGGTACGGATGAAAGTTTATGAAGGAATTTATGTATTCTGCTTGAAATAAATTGATTTTTAGTACCGTTTGGATAAGCAGCCTTACTTGGGTTGTGAACGTTTACTGCGATCAGCCTTCGCATCTTCGCGATTAGTTTCGCTACTATTTTTTTTTTTTTTTTTTGAGTTATGGGTTCAGCAACACTCATTTACAGGGACAGGCTAAGATGAAGTATTTAGGAGTATGATTATAAAGAACTCTGTTAAGGCAGCTAAGAATACGTGAGATGACACGAAGCAAAAGATCGTTCAAAAACCTGAGAAAGTGTAAGTCCTTGACTATGGAAATGGATAGCAAGACACCAGCAGTACAAATCCTTACCTGCCTCTTTCTAATGTCTTCATACCCTTAGCTACAATGGCATGTGGCTATCACCGTAGCATACACAATCTCAGTCATTACGGCTACATCTTATTTCAAAAGCTCTGCTTAGCATAATTCCATTTTTCCATCCATGTTTTGACTTTGTAAACTGCTTTTTGAATTCAGTGTTTCAGCAAATTTTTGCATCTGTAAATTTGTATATATTGTACAGCATATCTTTTTATCTGGAAATGTGTTTTGTTAATTTCTTATTTGATCTTACTCGCTTGTGCTGTGCATGCAGATCATCTTCTTCTTTCCGCTTTTTCCCAGTTAGGGGTCGCCACAGTGGATCACCGTCCGCTCATGATTGGCAGTGGAGTTTTACAGTGTCGAGCTGCCAGTCCGGTGCCCAACCTTCCACAGAAGGCACACACATGCACCCATGCGACCACAGGGAGGACATGCAGACTCCGCACAGAAGGCACCCCAGCTGAGGATCGAACCGGAGAACCTCTTGCTGGGAGGCGGCAACGCTAACCACTGCACCACCATGGCCGCTCTGTGCTGTGCATGCAGATGATCCACTGAAATCAGTGCACTACCCTGAGAAACAAATATAAATAAATAATGCTATTAGTCCTTTTAGTTTTATACATAGGTCATCCATATTAGCAACCACAGGAGAAGTTGTAGATAACAATAAATAATAAGTTGAAAAAAATTAATTTTGGAGGGAAAGAGGGCAAGAGTTAACTCAGACAAGTCGATCCTCCTAACAGAACAACATTTTTTAGGCTGACCCATTTTGAAGGGATGTTTTACAGCTTCACAGTTAAGGCTTCTAGACTTAACACAAGTAGACAGTTATAATTCAAAATGGAAAAGGATGATGAAAAAGTAGAGGGTGACGTTCAAGAAATAAGGAGACACTGGGATTGTGGATGCAGATCCTTAAGGAGAATAATGACAATCACGCAGAATATTACAGTCAAAGTAACGCAGAATATTACAGTCAAAGTAACGCAGAATATTACAGTCAAAGTAACGCAGAATATTACAGCCAAAGTAACGCAGAATATTACAAAGTAACGCAGAATATTACAGCCAAAGTAACGCAGAATATTACAGTCAAAGTAACGCAGAATATTACAGTCAAAGTAACGCAGAATATTACAGCCAAAGTAACGCAGAATATTACAGTCAAAGTAACGCAGAATATTACAGTCAAAGTAACGCAGAATATTACAGTCAAAGTAACGCAGAATATTACAGTCAAAGTAACGCAGAATATTACAGTCAAAGTAACAAAGTATTCCAAGAACGAAGCCAACAAGACAATGGAGAAAGGAGACTTTGCCAGTAAGAATGACTGCAAGTAGGGGTACAGAGAAGAGGCAAGGGGGAGCTGGAATTTACTGAAGAAAAATGGAAAAAGGAACTAAAGTACTGGGAGCAAATAACTAGAGAGGGAGAGGTAAAGTGGGGAGAGGCCCAGCAGTAGTGTGGACTGCAAATTACAGGCAGACTTCCCCGCCAAGGATTGATATCAGAATATAGGCAAATAAAAAGGGATAGGGGAATCTTAAAAGAAAGACCTGCACTATAAGAGTTTTTAGTCACATCTAGAACAGAAGCTGCTGTTTAAAAAGGGCTAATTAGTAGGGCCTACAAAATAATTGTATGATAACCTTAAGATGTGATTTAAATCAAACATCGACTGTTATAGTAAAAGTACAACTTACACAATTGTCATTGTAAATCACTGCTGCAGTAGCGTTAGTTATACCAGTAGATTACCATAGGTTATAAACCCCGAGAGGGGAAAGGGTTAGAATTGAGGAGGCCCTGGAGAATGGTCCTAGCAAAGTCTCTACTCGACCTAAAGAAGGAATCTGGTTTGTAATACTTTGTAAAAGTATTTAGAGAGGACCATGTTACTGCCTCTGGAATGCTTCTAGAGTAAATCCCTTTCCAATATGCATCAAAGACAACAAGGCTTTAGTGGAATGTGCCTTGATTCTGCTTGCAAGCATTTTATTTTTGTGGTATTAACAAACGTTAACAGCAAGAGACAACTATCTGGGTATAGTCTGTTTAAACATGAGATTGCCCTTTCATTGTCCTTTTATAGGAGAAAGTACGGTTGTATAAAACCTTACCATAATGGTAGATCCCCTTCTCTTCACTGTTGCAGTATTCCTTATAATTTAGGGATCTCCTGCCAAGAGTGGCCTGACCTTTAGGATGCGAAGGGTAGACCGTACATCACACATATGCTCCCTGCGCACAGAGTAGAGCATAAAGGTGATGTCCAGATGTACCATCCTCAGAAGTGACAGCCCCAGTAGGATTGCCAGTCTAAGGATAAGATAAGAATTAACATGCATATCCAGAAGGGAAACGAACCCAGGGGGGGGGGGATACTGGGACAGTGAAGAGAAGGACATCTACCATCATGGTGAGATTTTACACACTATGTCCTTCCATTTCACTGTTGCAGGATTCCTTACAATAGGGAGAGTGCCAAAGCTCAAGAAGAAGAGGAGGAGGAAGGACCAGCAGAGCTCTCCCAAAACCCGGGAAGGATGGCCCCAGCAAAACCAGCTCTAGTCAATAGAGCTTGGTAAAAGTATGAATAGAAGTCCAGGTAGTTGCCTCAAGAATAGAGTTAGCATATAAACCCAGAAGAAGCCACAGTCCTAGTAGAATGAGCCTTAACTGAAGAAGGAAGGCTCGTGCCATGAAAAGAGTAACAAACAGAAATTGCTTTAGATATCTAACAGTTTGCTTTGAAACAGCCAATCCCAAAGATCTAGAATGAAAGGAAACAAAAATGTCATCAGATTTGTGAAAAGCTTTGCTCTTATCCAAATAAAATGTGAACACTCTGCACATCCAAAGTGTGCAAAACCTTCTCACTAGCACACTGTGGAAAAGGGAAAAAGTGGACAGATGAACAGACTGAATAAGACAACCCATTCACCACTTTAGGCATAAAAGAAGGATTAGTATGAAGAGACACCCTGTCCTTATGGAAAACTAAGAAACGGGAGCAGCCATAAAGGCTTCAAGCCACACATCTGTCTGGCAGACGTAAGGGTCAACAAAAGAACAGTCTTCCAAGAACAATGCTGCAAGGAAGCTGAAGCCACAGGCTGAAAAGGAATCTGAGTCAATTTCTTTAAAACAAAATTAAGGTCTTAGGAAGGAGGGACAGCCTTCCTGGAAGGTCTAATATGAATGATGCCTTTAAGGAATTGTTTAGCCTCAAATCTAGAGGCTAAAGGTGGTGCTAAAGGCAGACATGCAGAAATAGCCGACAAGTAGGTCTTAACAGAAGAATATGCCAACCCAGCATTCAGCAAATCACACAGATAACAGAGAACCAAAGGAATATCCACAGAAAGTGGATCCAAGTTACGAAAGACACCAAATGAAAAACCTCTTCCATTTGGATAACTAGGATTTCCTAGTAGCAGCCTTCCTGGCCTCCTGCACATCCTCAGAAAAAAGGCGTCTATATGGAATCAAAACTCCTATCACCCACAGTGTCATTCGAGACGTAGACAGATTGGGATGGGTGAGAGATCCCTTGTCTTGTGTGAATAGGTCTTGTGATGATTGCCCTTGGCTAAAAGTAGAGGAAGAGGGAACCAATGCTGTCTGGGCCAAAAGGGAGTCACCAGCAAGATTTTGGGAGCATCCTGTTTTATCTTCAACAGGACTTTTGGAATGAGAGGAAAGGGAGAGAGGCCATAAACAAATATCCCCTTCCAGGAAAAAGAGAGCGAGTCTACTTTCCAGACCAGAGGACATGGGGCTCTGGTACAAAAGAGAGGAAGATGTCTGTTCAGAGGGGAGGCAAATAGATCTACTTAAGGGGTATCCCACAGGTGGACTCTGTCCAGAAACACACCCCTGTGAAGCATCCACTCGTGGATTGTGATATGGACCTGCTCAGAGAGTCTGCCACAATGTTCAGGTATTTTACATTTCTTCAGGTCAGCAGTGTCACTTGATACTGGACAGCTAGCTCCCACGATATTGGACAGCTAGCTCCCATACTTGAGGTGCTAACCTGCACAGGAAATCGGATCTTGTCCCTCCCTTGCTTGACATGCCACATAACTGTGGTATTGTCTGTCAGTACCTTCAGAGGCTCTGGAATGAAAACGCTTGAAGAACCAACAGAAGATCGCTAATCTCTGACACGGATGTGCTTCTTTTGTTGAAGCGACCTACACAGGCTCTGCACTTTTAGACAACTGAAGGAAGCCCCCCATCCCATGTCTGAAGTATCTGTGAACAGCTCCTGAGAGGGCAGTGGAGGTTAAAAAGGAAGGCCTGTATTAAGTGACAACTGCCAAATGCACCACGGAAATTCCAGTTTGAGGCACAGAAGAGGGACTATGAATTTTAGAGGACAGTGCAGTTTGAGGCACAGAAGAAGAGGGACTATGAACTTTAGAGGACAGTGCTGAAACCAAACCTACTTTAGAAACCACTGAAGCTTCTCATGTGGAGTCTGGCTAGACGGCGCACAGGAATGGTGGAGGCCATGAAACCCAGAGCTCTCAGAAATTCCCTGACTGTAATTGAGGCCAGAGGAAGAAGGGTTTGAAGGAAGGCAATGACAGTTAATGCCTTGGGAGTAGGCAAGGATGCCATAATTGGAACAGTCTGGATCCTGCATCACAGAAACACATGGTCCTGTGAAGGAGTCAGGAAGACTTTTGGAAATTTTACAGTGAACCCCAGGTTTTGCAGGAGAGAAATGGCAAAGTGAAGATGCTGCAGTAGAACCTCTGGAGAGGAAGCCTGGAAAAGTAGGTGGTTTAGGTAGGGAAAGACCTGTAACCCCCTTAACCTGCAAAAAGCAATCACAGGAGTGAGACATTTGGTGAATTCCCTTGGGGCAGTAGAGAGAGACAAAAGGGCAAAGCAGAGAAATGAAAATGCCAGGAAGCAACAGAGAAATGTAAAAGCTTCCTGAAAAGGGGATGAATAGGGATGTGAAGGTAAGCATCCTTGAGGTCCAGAGAAACTAGAAAAGCCTGAGCAAGCAGCAGAGGGAACAAGGTCTGAAGGGACAACATCCGGAAGGAAGGGACCTTCTGAAAGGTGCTTAAGTGAGAGAAATCCAGAACGGGTCTCCAAGTGCCCTCTTTCCTGGAGACCAAGAACATTCTAGAACAAAATCCGTTCCCCACTTTGAGAAACTGAAACTTCCTGAATAGTTCCCAGAGTTAAGAGACCCTGAATCACCTCTGGAAAAAAGGTGAATTGTTCCTGAGGGAGCTGAGGAATACCCATGAAAGGGGGAAGAAATTTACAGACCATGTAATAGCCTTGGCGAATGCTGGAGAGAACCTAGGAATCTTCAGTAATCTTTAACCAAACAGGAAAACACAGGGAAAGATGAAGAGAAAGAGGAATGTGGTTGAGAAGTACCAGGTTTGTCAGGAAAAAAAGAGATCTCTGAGCTACAAGAGTGAGTAGCCTTAGCAAGAGAAGCCCTTCTACCATCCTTACCTCTGGGTGGAAGGCAAGACTGTCTATGAAGAAAGGTCAGCTTATCAGGGTAATTCTTTTGGAATTTAGGTACAGGAGAAAAAGGGTACATTTTAAATATTGTAAAGCCTTAAATATTTTCCTGTATGGACTTGAACAAATCATCAGCAGCACCAAACAAATGCTTGTTGTCCAGAGGAGCATCCATCAACTTAGCCTTAATATCATCAGGCAAATGATGAAGCCAAAGTCAGAAATGTCTCCTCAGCACAGACCCAAAAGCAGCAGCCCTAGAGGAGGCATCTGCTGCTTCATAACTGCATTTAATAGTGTGGCAAGCCACCTGAAAATAAGTCTCTAATAAGGAGAGAGCTTTCCCCTCAGTCAGGAAGGTCAGAAATAACCTGATAGGCCTGAGATAGAACAGCTAAAATATATCTTGTTATATGGGTCTGATAATTAACATAACTAAAAGCAAGGGTAGCTGAAGTATAAACCTTCTTACCCGGTCTTTCCATAGTTCTACTGTCTTTATCAGAATTAAGTGACTTTGTAGAAGGCAGTAACTTTGATGGCTTGTCAGATCTCACAGACACCACAGAGGGCATTTTATAAAGGAACTTGCAATCATCGGGCACCTTATAAAACCTAAAAATGAAGACAGCCAGCACTTTACGGAGATTCCAAGACTTTAAGTCTTATTCTTGTTCTTGACACATGTAAAAACATATTAGGAAGGCCCGAAGCCTCCTAAATCTTGACCCACAGACCGGTTTCGGCCAAAAGCCTTTATCAATGTCATCAGGCATGGTGCTCCTTTATATGTGAAGGCAGTCACCCTCATCATTGTTTGGCTTTTTGAGAAAGGTAGATAGGAGGGTTTTGAAGCCTCAGAAAACATGAACTGAAAAACATTAACTCCTCTCTGTGTAACATTTCCTTTCTCATCAAATTGTTTAAAAATTGATTGACTTGAAGCCTCGAAAACAACTTCCTTATCCAAAGGTTAAGATTTCACATTTAATATCTTCAGAAAACCTCTGATTATGTACCCAAGCATAATGCCTCATAACACCAGTAGCCGCTGCTCAGGACACGAGTCCACAGAGTCACATATACTCCAAGGTATGTTTAGTTACCTGAGAAACAGCAGAAAACATGTAACCCCTGGAATCTGAACAGGGCAAAGGGGCAGCAAACTCTGACATTATCAAAACATGTGCGCATGTACTTCAACATAAGGGAGTTAGGATTCTAAAGCCTAATGCAACCCTAAGTCTCCTACCAAACCTATCAAATGCATTCACCTCTTTGCCAGTAGGAAGGAATGCTGACATTAACAAGGTGCTTGCGTACAGCAGGACACAATGCTGAAATAACTGCAAGGTCACATCTATCATGAGAAACAAATGCCATAAGTCAGAGGTACTTTACAGACTTTGTCTTTTATGAACTACATGTTAAGTGTCTGGTAAATTGCAGGCCTCCTGGAAAACATCCCCCAGTGCTGGCAACAGAGGAGGAACAGGAGTGGTTAGAGGAATATCCTCCCATACAATATCATAGGAATTTCTTAAAGATGAACTATCAGCTTGATCCTACTGAAATAAATAATTCTTTCTACACACAGACTCAGGAAAAGAAAATTCTTCCAAGTGAGATTCTAAGAAAATACTTTCCTTAGAATCACATTCAGGAATATCATCACAAGCATTTGTGGAAGAGCTGAACAATCTTAAAACTAAGCTTCTGAGTTAATTTCCTCCCTTAAAGAAATATCTGGCAGGAAAGAGCAGTCTTTATTAACTTTTTCATATAAATCTCTGTCGAGAGGTTTTACAGCCTGCGGCAGTTTTTCTGCCAGATAAACTGCTCCTGATAAACAGGAAAACATTTGTTGTGAAGAAAGATGTTTAACATTTCGCTTCTTCTTTAAAAGTATATCCCTTGAAGGGGAGCAACTCTAGGATGGCACGTCATCCTGGGAAACAGGTCCTCCTCCTCGGTTACACAAGAATAAACTCTTCAGTGAAAGAGGCTCTCCCATATCCACTGATGGCAACTGAGCAGTCAGAGCACATAGCTAACCCCCAGTTCATAGTGGCCAAGGTACTCTACACCACGGAGCTACTGGGAAAAAAGTAAGTCATCTGAGAAACAATTACTGGCCACTATAGTCTCAACCACCACTGGCTGAGGCAAAGACTGAGCCTACTGTAAAGCCATGGATTCCTTACATTTTTTCCTTGGGAACAATAGGAGAAGGAACAGACATACTGCTGCCCTGTTTTAAGCAGCTGCCAAGAATGAATCTAGATTTCCAGTAAGCAATGGAGCTAGGATTCAGTGAAAAGGTAAGCTGTTACAAAGTGTACAGAAGCATGCAAAAAACCTTACCAAACTCCCAGCCCCAAATAATTACACAAGTAACACACAAACAATACACATTTCTTCAGAAAAAAGTATAAAAAAACAAATTAGAGCTAGACAGCCTACAATTAACAATTACTGATAAGGTCCTAAAAATCAGAGTAAAGCCAATAATTACACAAAAATACATAAATTAAATATGTGGAAGAAATCCCCAAATGGAACTTATCTGCCAGTAATAGAAAGAATACGATAACCATCGATCCTCTGCAGTCGAGGAGGAGCAGCAAGAAAGTTCTGAAGGTTTTGGTGTCCAGGCTGGAGTTTTCTCCACCTTTAGCTTGAGCTAACAGCAACCTGTGTGCATGTGAAGAGGCTTTGTAAGACCTATGAAGAACACTGCCTCTTGCAGTACTAATTACCAATTTAAATCTTCTTATCTGGGATAAAGGGTCTATTACTAAACATAATATTGGCCTTTTTCTAACTGAAATAAAATGCCAAAATGCTCCTCGTCAGACTGAAACAAATTACCTTCTCAGACTATAATTTTACAAAAACTGACTCTTCCAACTCATACAGGTTACTATGCGATATAAACCAAATCCTGTTACTTTACTGTACAGATTTCGCTAATGTATGTATAAACCAATCTTCTCATTTTGTGTATATATCATGTTACTGCTTATTTGTCTATGATCATTATAACAGTTTTTCTATTTAAGAATATAGGTTCATAGGTGTTTACTTGGCTAATGACCACAAGGGAGTTTTCAAGCCTAGCCATGCATCCCAAATCTCTGACAAGTTCTGATACCCTTGATAAGTGTAAGCAAGGACCTTGGGAGATGAACTATTTACAAGCAGGTTGCCTGTGTTCATTAGAGAGATAGGTGCCAAACCAGGGATGAATCGCTGGTTCTGGTCAAGAAGAAGGATTACAAAAAATGGAGTTAGAAGACAGAGTGAGCACAGAAAACCTGAGATTTCCTGAAGTACCACAGAAAATAAACGGTAGAGACTATATTAAATTTTATGAAAGCACAAATAAGCAACTGGACTGGTATTCCACAACAGGACTGATTAATTGAAAAGTTACATCATGGATATGCTCCAAATCTGGCAGCCAAGACCTGTATTAGTACAGATGCTATCCTACCACCAGAAAAAGAGTTTATCAAAACTGGCAAAAGGGCAAAGTAGTAAAATTTGCATACAGCAGAGTGTTTGTGGGAAATGATTACTCACTGTACTCCACGCAGAAGAGAAGCAAATGTATTCCAGTAATCAGGGAATATCTAGAGGCAGTGTGAGATTCAAGCTGCTGTATCCAGCTGTCTTAGGAATATTTTTCCCATACGATCAGACATTGTTGATGCAGAACATGCTAAGAACTACAAACAAATGTGAGCTATTATGCAGAATGAGAGGCTGCTTCTCTTTCTGACAATAAGGCTCGGACAGAAAGCTCTTGTTTATAGATAGTAATAGAGGAGGAGTGAAATGTTTTTACTCCCTTCAGTTTTACATACAAGTTAGACATATTTGTATTAAGCAAACGTGAAGATGTGGGAATTAAAGAGTTGAAGTAATTTAGCTAGGAGGGGAAGACTTAATTGAGCTAAGCTGATCCTTCCAACAGAACAAGGTGGTTTAAGTTTACCTGTCTGAAGGGATATTTTAGAGCTACACAGGTAAGTTTCATGTACGTAACACAAGCAGAAGGTTACAATTCAAAGTGGATGATAATGAAGCAGGAGGGAAATTCAAGAAATAAAGTAGGATTACGCAAATCCTTAAGGAAAACAGTAAGAGACCTGCAGAATCTAAGACAGAAAATCTAAGATTAGAGAAGAAAACAATGCTTCATACTCACTAAATGATTTATAAAAATCAGTGCATACCAAGATTATATATTCTCCAATCCAAAGGAGGGATGGGCCTTCTTGAAACTGATGATATGTATAGCTCTGCAACTGTGGGACTGCACACATCTGCTGACCTAACACCCAAATGTAGTGAACGTTTTGAAACATGAGGAGAATAAATCTAAGATGACTTCCCTGCTTAGTCTAGCAGAAATGGAAATCAAACCAGAAATAAATAAAAATCAGGCAAAGTACAGTTGTGTACACTTACCATAAATGTAGATGTTAGAGTGTATTCACTGTTGCAGTCATTACACTTGGGTTATCCTGCTGGCAGGCTACCCGCAGTCGGCCTGAATTCCAAAGTCTAGGTCCGGCGTCGGTTGCTGTCGCCTCTTCCCTGACGTCAGTGTGCCAGGGGTATAAAAGATGCAACCGGCGCCATTTTGTTCAGTTTTTCTTGCCCCAGATGTCAGGTGCCCCCAAAAGGGTAGGCTAAAAAATATGCCAATGAAACATGCACGCACCAAAATATACTATACCTTCATCTACAAGCAAATACACCACATAGGTTGTATAGATTAGAGAAGTGCAGGTAAGTTCCAGCAAAGAAATGGGGGATGGTGGGTGGGTAACCTGGACTGCAACAGTGAATATACTCGAACATCTACATTTATGGTAAGTGTACACAACTGTACTATGTTCTTTGTGTTTCACTGTTGCAGTCATTACACTTGGGTTGAATCCCAAAGCTATGGTTTGGAGGCTGGAGCTAATATAGCATTAGGAGCGGCTATGAGACCATGCAGAACTGCAGTGGCAAAGCCTGCCCTGGATTTAGAGTAGAGTGGTAAATGATAGTGCTTTGTAAAGGTGTGCACTGAACTCCAGGTAGCAGCCTCTAAAATGTCTTTGGTTGGTACTCCCCTGAGGAAGGCTGCTGCTCTGGTTGAATGTGGCCTAATGCCCTTAGGCACTGGCTTGCCAGGTTGTGAATAGCAGAAATGAATGCAGTGGCCTATCCACTTAGAAATAGTCTGCTTTGAGATGGCCTTTCCTTGTGATCCTGCAGTATATGCCACTAGTAGTTGCTCAGTCTTTCTGAAAGCTTTGGTTCTGTTCAAGTAGAAGCATAGTTGTGTATGTCCAAAGAATGCAGAATTCTCTCCCCCTTATTCTGTGGGTTTGGATAAAAAGTAGGCAGATGAATAGCGTGGTTAAGGGCCACGCTGGACACTACCTTAGGCATAAATGTCAGGTTTGTCCTCAGAGAAACCCTGTCTGGACAAAAAATGATAAAAGGTTCCGCAGCTATGAGTGCCTGTAGCTCTGAGACATGTCTTGCAGAAGTTGCTAGGAGCAGAGCTGTTTTCCAAGATAAAAACTTTATATCAGCTGTAGCGGCTGGCTCAAAAGGAGGCAGGGTGAGTTTTTCCAAGACATAATTGATGTCACATGCAGGTATTGGTGATCTCTGTGGAGGCCTTAAGTTTTTGGCTCCTCTGAGGTACTGCCTTAACAAATGATGAGAAAAGATTGGTGGCTCTGTATCGTAATGAGCCGAAATGGCAGAGGCATGAATTTTAATTGATGAAAAGGATAGGCCTTTGTCCAGCATCTCAGTTAAGTATTGCAAAATCTGAGGAATATTTGGTACAGCTGTGTTAATTCCTTGTGCCTGGTTCCAAGCACAGAATCTCTTCTATTTTCCAGCATAAGATTTTCTGGTACTAGGCCTTCTGGCCTCCAAAATGACATCCATCACAGCTTTAGTGAGAGGTGCGTTTTGTATGACTACATTATCTGCCATGCTTCCAGATTTAAGGTCTTTAGCTGGCTGTGCAGGATCTGACTGTTTTGTTGGGATAGTAGATGAGGTATTTGAGGCAAGGTCCAAGCCGGGCATTGAGACAAGTTCCTTAGAAATGGATACCAGTACTGGCGGGGCCAGTCTGGGGCAATCAGTATCATCTTTGGCTTCTCTTGTCTGACCTTTAGGAGTACCTTGAGGAGGAGAGCCAGTGGAGGAAAGGCATATACTGCTAAGCTTTTCCAGCTGAAAGATAGGGCGTCCACTTTCCATGCTTGTCTGTGATAAGTCCTTGTGCAGAATCTTTTTAGTTGGTAGTTGTGAGGAGAGGCAAATAGATCTATCTCCGGGCATCCCCATTTCCTTGTTATCATACTGAAGACTTGTGGATCTAATTTCCACTCGTGGGGATCCATGAGGTTTCTGCTTAGTTCGTCTGCCAGAGTATTTATCTTTTCCTGGCAGGAACTGTGCCTGCAGATGTACTTGGTAAGTCAATGCTGTGTCCCACAAAGTCATGAAACCCACAGCCTGCAGAATTTGTCTTGCAGATAACTGGGCCTTTGTTGCCAACAGGTAGAAATAGGTAGTCAGTTGTCTTTGTCTGGCATGAGATAAGCCAGCTGGGCAATTGTATTTAAGCTTGCACCCAGGAATATTATCTCTTGAGAGGGTACTACTTTTGATTTCTTTTCGTTGGTTGTGTACCCTAGGCCTGTTAGAAATCTCTTTACAAATGCCAGATGCTGTAGTAGAATGTCCTTGTTCTCTGCTTGAATGAGGCAGTCGTCCAAGTAAGGATATATTTGTATTCCTCTGTCTGCAGAATGCAATTACTGGTGCCAGGCACTTTGTAAAGACTCTGGACGCAGTAGATAAGCTAAAGGGCAGTGCAGAGAACTGGTAGTGCATTGCGCCAGCCTTGAATCTGAGGTATCTTCTGCATGTTGGTCTAATTGGGACATGCAGGTATGCCTCTTTTAGGTCTAAAGTCACAAGTCAAGCCTTCTTGCCCAGCATGGGCAGAAGTTGCTGTAGAGTCAACATTTTGAATTTTGGTATATCCAGAAATGTGTTTAGAATAGATAGGTCTAGTATTGGCCTCCAGGTCTTGTCCTTTCTTGGGACAAAGAAAAGTCTTTAATAAAATCCTTGCCCCTGCTCTTGCTCTGGTACTTGTTGAATGGCCCTCATGTCCATGAGGGATGAGACTTGCTTTTGTGCCTCTGCCCATTGATGTTTTGGCAGGTCTGGCCAACCGTTTGTCCTTGGCAAGGTATGGAAGTGAAACTTGTAGCCTTGTGACACTATGTCTAGGACCCATTTGTCCTGGGTTATTATGTGCTAATTTTGAGAAAAAAGTGCTAGTTTTCCCCTTAAAGGTGCTGCCAGAAGATAAGTGCTGGGTGCAGGCAGGGGGAAGTCATTGGGACTATTTCCTGTATGGCTGTGATTTGTCTTCTCCACTTTTGGAGGTAGAAGCACCCCATTGTTTAGACCTGTACGAACCTTGGGGCTGGGATCTGCCTCTTAGGCATCTGTATCTGACCCTTTGTGGTCTGTCTACTGGAAAGGACCAATTCTTTGTAGGCCAGTGTCTGCTAAATCTAGGAGGCTGAAAGTACAGTTTTGTACCTACCATAAATGTAGATGTCCGATAGATATGCAACTGCAGTCCTGACATATGGGTTGTCCTGCCTCAGGCAGCCCTTCGGTCGGCCGGATTCCAAAGTCTGGGTCCGGCGTCGGCTGATGTCACCCTTTCCCGGCGTCAGAGCTGGGGTATAAAAGCATCAGCCGCCATCTTCTTCAGTGTTTCTTGCCCCAGATGCCAGGTGCCCTCCAAGGAAGGCTAAATTTAGAGAATGGATAAAAAATTCCAGACATGCACAACAGTAATAAACAGATACACTATAAAAGATATCCCCAGCTAATTTGAAAAGGGGAGTGGACCCAAAAAGGAGAATTTACAGAGGGGTAGGAGGGAGGGAAAACCTGACTGCAGTTGCATATCTATTGGACATCTACATTTATGGTAGGTACAAAACTGTACTATGTCCTTCAAGAATGCAACTGCAGTCCTGACATATGGGTTGAATACCATAGCCAAGCTGGGGGTGGTAGGATCTAAGAAACAGATGGTGTAGCTAAAATGCCCTGCAGGACTGCCGAAGCAAAGCCTGCTCGGGATCTGGAATATAAAGGCAGGTTGTAGTGTTTGGAAAATGTATGCACGGAGCTCCATGTAGCAGCTTCTAGAATGTCCTTTGTAGCCACCCCTCTTAGAAAGGCTGTGGAGGTGGCTATAGCTCTGGTGGAGTGTGGCCTGATATTGTCTGGCACACCTTTTCCATGGAAAGAGTAACAGAATCTGATGCAGTGTCCAATCCATTTTGAAATTGTTTGTTTGGAAATTGCCTTTGCTTGTACACCAGCAGCGTAAGCTACAAATAGTTGGTCAGACTTTCTGTTGGCCTTTGTTCTGTCCAAGTAGTAGCGCAATTGTCTGTGTATGTCCAAAGTGTGCAGCAGCTTTTCTCCTTTATTTTGAGGATTGGGAAAGAAAGTAGGCAGGTGAATTGCTTGATTTAGAGACAACCTGGATATCACTTTTGGCATGAATGAGGGATTGGTTCTTAAAGAAACTCTGTCCTGATGAAAAATGAGAAATGGAGGTACTGCCATGGGGGCCTGCATCTCCGAGACTCTTCTTGCTGAAGTAATTGCCAACAAGAAAACTGTTTTCCAGGAGAGAAATTACAATTCTGAAGATGCTGCTGGCTCAAAAGGAGGAAGAGTTAATTTTTCCAAGATGAAGTTGAGGTCCCATGCAGGCACTGGTGGTTTTCTGGGAGGTTTGAGACTCTTTATCCCTCTTAGAAACTGTCTTAGCAAAGGATGTGAGAACACAGGTGGATCACAGTTGTATTTTGCTGAAATTGCTGAAGCGTGTATTTTTATGGAAGAATATGAAAGGCCGCTATGAAGCATTTCTGCCAAGTATTCTAGTATCTGTGGGATGCTCATTACTGATGCATCCTGTCCCTTGTTGGCATTCCAGATGTTGAATCTCTTCCATTTGGCTGAATAAGTCTTTCTGGTGGAAGGTCTGTGTGCTTCCAGTAAGATCTCTTTAACTTTTTTGGAGAGAGAGATATGGGGAGAAGTCATGGAACCCTCCAAGCTGTCAGCTGCAATGTTTGCAGGTTGGGATGAAAAGTCCTGTAATTGTGCTGAGTTAGAAGCAGAGGCCATTGAGGCAGGGGCCACGGCTTGGTGCGAGTTATGCTCCTTAGTAATGGATACCAGTGCTGCCTTGGCCAGTCTGGAGCTATCAAAATGCCTTTTGGTTGTTCTTCTTTGATCTTCAGTAACACCTTGGTCATTAATGGTAGAGGAGGGAATGCATAGATTGTTAGAGAATTCCAGCTGAAGGAGAGAGCATCCATTCTCCAGGCCTGAGGATGGTGTGTCCTCGAGCAGAACTTCTTCAGATGATGATTGAGGTGTGAGGCAAAGAGATCTATGTCCGGCCTTCCCCATGCATGAGTTATTTGTGAAAAAATGTCTGGATGCAACATCCATTCGTGTGGGTCCAAGATGTTTCTGCTTAGACTGTCCGCCAGCACATTGTCCTTGCCTGGAACAAACTGGGATTGCAACTGAATGTTCAGTTTCAGGGACTTTTCCCAAAGAGTCATTGTTAGTCTGCAGAGGGGGTAAGAATGAGTGCCTCCCTGCTTGTTTATGTACCACATAACAGTGGTGTTGTCTGTCTTTATTAGCAGATGACCTTGTTGTAGAAATTTTCCGAAGGCCTCTATTGCATGAATCACTGCCAACATTTCCTTTTGATTGATGTGCAGATGCACTTCCCGGGGTGCCCATTGCCCTTGAATGCATCTGCCCTCCATGTGCGCCCCCCATCCATGATCTGAGGCGTCCGTTGTAATGGTTTGGCTTGTTTGAGGCTTGTTGAAAGACATACCTTTGTTTAGCTGGCTTGCTTGTGCCCACCACAAAAATTCCTTTTGTAGACATGGAATGAGTGGGATAGTTGCTTCTAAGTTGTGGCTGTGTTGAGACCATAAACTTTTTAGGTACCATTGTAGTTTTCTCATGTGTAGTCTTGCCAGTGGAATTAGAAGAATGCAAGATGCCATGAAACCCAGGGCCTGCAGGATTTTCCTTGCAGTCATCTGGGTGTGCTTTGCTAGGCTTTTGAAGTAATCTGGTAATTGTTCTTGTTTTTCTTCTGTGAGGAAAGCCATCTGTGAGTTTGTGTCCAGTTTGGCTCCTAGAAAAATTATTTGCTGGGATGGCAGTAGTCTTGATTTTTGAATGTTGACTGTGTATCCCAAAGCCTGTAGTAAGTGAATGACATAGTCCAAGTTTTTTATCAAGGCTTGTTTGCTGTCTGCTTGTATAAGGCAGTCGTCCAGGTAAGGGTATATTTGTATCCCCTGGAGTCTGCAATGTGCAATTACTGATGCCAGGCATTTCGTGAATACTCTGGGCGCAGCAGATAAGCCAAAAGGCAATGCTGAGAATTGATAATGCTCTGACCCTGCAAGAAATCTGAGGTATCTTCTGCAACTGTGTCTGACTGGGACATGCAGGTATGCCTCCTTGAGGTCCAGAGTAACCAGCCAAGACCCCTTGCCCAGCATGGGAAGAAGTTGCTGTAACGTCAGCATTTTGAATTTTGGCACAATGAGAAAAGTGTTTAGAGCGGACAAGTCCAGTATAGGTCTCCATTGCTTTTCTTTTCTTGGAACAAGGAACAGTCTTGAGTAGAATCCCTGACCTTGTTCCTGAGGAGGAACCTTTTCTATTGCTTTGATTTGTAGCAGCTTTGAAACTTGTATGAGTGCCTCTGCCCTTTGATTTTGTGGCAGGTTTGGCATGCCTTGTCTTGTTGGTAAGGTATGGAAGTGGAACCTGTAAACTTTGTCTATTATGTCCAGAATCCATTTGTCCTTTGTTAAAACGTGCCAATTTTTTGAAAATAAAGATAATTTTCCGCCTAAAGGTGCTTCTCTTTGAGCCGTGGTCGGCAGTGTCAAAGTCAAGTCATTGTGATTGTCCCTGTGGAGCAGTGGGAGTTCCCTGCGCCACTTCTCTGATTAGTTGGTTGCCATTGGCGGCCCCTGTAGGAGCCTCGGTATTGCCCTCTACCTCGAGCACGCCTGTTTTTTCCCCTTTGGAACTTATCAGTGTCTGGAAAGGACCAATTCTTCGAAGGCCAATTCCTGCTGAACCTTGGTGGCAGAACCTGGAAGAAATATTTGACTGTTTGTACTGATTTAGCCTTTTCCTCAATTGATTTCAACACATCCTGTGCATTAGCACCAAATAGCTTGTGTTTTTCCAGAGGTGCATATAGGAGCTTTACTTTAACATGATCTGGCAATGCCTGTTCTTTCAACCAAGCATGTCTACGTATGACTGCCCCTGTCATAGCTGCCCTACATGAAGCTTCCAATGCATCATAACCACACTGAAGAAAATGATTGCTAACCTGCTGAGTATTATGAACCAAATCCTGCAAGGCCTTTCTATCTATAGGCTCAGGAGAGGCTAACTTTTTCTGCAAATCATCCATCAAGAAATCCTGTTACTGAAACATATGAAAAAGACAGTTAAGTGCCCTCATGGCAAGGGTGGATGAGGTATAAACTTTTTTGCCCCATCTCTCCAGGGACCTAGATTCCCTGCCCGCGGGCAAAGGATTTTTGGCCGTGGAAGTGGCCACTACTTTGGGCCCCTGGGCAATAGTTTCTAGATCAACAGAGTGGGCCTTAAAGGGATGTTTATGAGTTTCAGGAACCCTGTAATATCTGTCTGGCTTGACAGGAGCAGGAGGAAGAGAATCAGGAGAAGCACTGGAGTCTTGAGTACACATCATCCAATACATCTAACACTGGTGGAATAGCTAAAGGCCTGTGATGGGGTAACTTAAGGAAAGTACGAAGCCTTTTCCTGGAGTCGGAGAAATCCTGGCCCTGCCACTGAAAATGCTCTCTCATGGAGTGGAGAATTTCCCCGAAAGAAATATCCTCAGGAGGAGAGGCAGAGGGAATGGATTCATCAGCATCAGAATCCTCGTAGGCCTGGAAGGCTTCTTCCTGGGAATCTGAATGGCCTGAGTCACCAGAGGCTTCATCTGAGGAAAGGGTATCTGTCTGCTCAAGCCTAGGCCTTTTGTCTGCAGGCGGCTGAGAACCTCTGTCTGGATGAGCCTGAGAGCCTCTGATTAAAGAAATTAGATCTGCAGCTAAAGTCATGATCTGCTTCTCAGAAGAGGAACCCTGGGAAAAAGATTTAGGAGGGTGAGACTTAGCCTGGCTGGCAGCCTTAGCACGTGTGTAGGCCTTGATGGACATAGCCACCGGAGGCCTAGCTGCCCCACGTGCAGGAGTAACTTTGTCCACTGGTATGGTGTCGGGCAAATCTTGGGCTTCGGTTTCAGGAGGAAAATTAACAACCGGCACCGGTATAGCCTCCTGGACCGAAGTGAGTGGTAATGCGGTGTCGTTGGTCTGGAGCGGTTGAATTACCGCCTCCGAAGAGACCGATGCACTCGCGGAAGGTTTTGGAGTGGTGTCGGTGGAAGTCGTGGGCCGAGAATGTCGGTTCCAGTCCTTCCGGTTTTTGAAAATATGTGCTGCCGGCTGTTCCGACGGCATGATAAAGGAGAAAATTTCCCCCAAAAAGTCTTCAGCAAATTCTGCCCGGCGCCTGAGTGTGCGCTTATTAAAGCAAGCACAGGCAGCACAGGCCGAGACTTCGTGGTCTGGGCCAAGGCAGGGAAGGCAGTAAGAATGGAAGTCCTTATGAGGTATTTGTTTACCACAAGACAAACAATTATTAACTTTTGCAGTTTTATCTGACATCGGCTGAGGCAAGAAAAGGTTCCCTAACGGGGTACTTAGCTTTTTGATGACTTCGGTAACTGAAAACACAGGAGCTGGCCGACCGGCACTTGCGAACTGCTTCTGCTTCGGGCACCACGCGGCAAGAAAGACTGAAGAAGATGGCGCCGGCTGATGCTTTTATACCCCAGCCGCTCTGACGTCGGGGAAAGGGCGACATCAGCCGACGCCAGACCCAGACTTTGGAATCTGGCCGACCGAAGGGCTGCCTGAGGCAGGACAACCCATATGTCAGGACTGCAGTTGCATTCTTGAAGGACATCTTGTAAGAAGTCCTTAACCGTTTGCATAGATTTAGCTTTGTCCTCCATTTTCTTTAACACCTCTTCTGCTTTAACACCAAACAAGGTATCATGCTGTAATGGAGCATCTAATAATTTTGCTTTGACATAATCAGGCAGATTTTGTTCCTTTAACCAAGCATGCCTCCTGATGATAGAACCCGTAACAGTGGCCCTGCAGGAGGCCTCCAAAGTATCAAAACCACGTTGCAAAGTATGCTTTCCAACTTGTTCAGCTGCATGCAATAAATCCTCCATTTCTTTGTTTTCTGCACATTCTTAATTTATCAACATTTTCTGTTTAAGCAGTGACATAATATATTGCTGATATTTGAGCATATGAAACTGACAATTTAAAGCCCTTATAGCCAAGGTAGCAGAAGTGTAAATCTTTTTTCCCCCATCTGTCAAATGTCCTAGAATCCCTGTCTGAGGGGGTAGGGTTTTAGCAGCAGAAGCCTTGACCCCTTTGGGACCCTGAGAGATTGTTTCTGGGTCAGCAGAAGGGTTTTTGAAAATGAATTTATGAGAGTCAGGAACCCTGTAGTACCTGTCCGGCTTAACAGGAGCAGGAGGTAAGGAGTCAGGGGTCAGACTGGACTCTGAAAATACATAATCTACAATGTCTAAACACAGGTGGAATAGCTAGGGGCCTGTGTTGTGGTAGTAAAAGGAAGTCTCTGAGCTTTTTCTTAGATTCTGAAAAATCTTGGCTCTCCCAGTGAAAATGCTCCCTCATGGTATGCAAGGTTTCCCCAAAAGAGTAATCCTCAGGAGGAGAGGCTGAAGGGATAGATTCTTCAGCATCAGAATCCTCATAGGGAGGAAGAGAGTATTCCTGATCAGAAGAGGAATCAGATGAAATGGAAACCTGATCTGAAGATGAAATGGAAACCTGATCTGAAGATTCATATTATGTCTCTTGCCTAAGCCTTTTATCAGGTGGGGGATGGGAACCCCTGATCAAAGTAATTAAGTCTTCGGCCATTTTGAGCATCTGTTTTTTTGGGCATGGAGGCCTGTCCATGAGGCTGTTCTACTTGTTTCTTTGTCTTTAAAGGTGCTTTAGTCTTTGCCTTTGAAGCTGAAGTTGTTTTAATGTATAATTGAGTAGGTCTGAAAACACCCTCAGAAGCCGATGCCTGCTCATCGGCTCCGGACCCATCTGAGGGAATAGTCTCTGAAGGTCCAATACCTTGAGCTTCCAGCGGCCTAGTCGACTCCACGTGGGAGTTAGTAGCAGCCTGCGGGTCTAAAGTAGCGGGCTGTCAGGGGCTGCGAAGGCGCCTCACTGAGAACCGGTGACTGGCTTAGAAGAAGCCTCTTCGTCGGTTTTGGACCTCGGATGTCTGTCCTTTTCTTTGCGTTTCTTGTGAATTCCGATAGTCGGATGGCTATCCAACGACATCGTATAATTAAATCTTCTGCCAAAATAGTGTAATGCAAAATCGTACCAATGCTTAACAGTGTGTCATTTAAATCTAGCACAAAACCGACAACTAACAACGTTGTGGTCAGGGCATAGCCAAGGAATACAGTAAGAATGAAAGTCCTTATGAGGTATTTGCTTCCCACAAGAAATACAATTATTAAATTTTTCTGACATCGGTCTGGAGCAAGAAAAAAAGTTTCCCCAATGGGGTACTTAGCTTTTAATGAAGACTTCGGATCTGAAATTTGAACACGAAAATCTCAGGAGTCGGCTGACCAGCACTTGCGAACTGCTTATGCTTCGGGCACCGCGCGACAAGAAAGACTGAAAAAAATGGCGTCGGCTGCATCTTTTATACCCCTGGCGCACTGACATCAGGGAAGAAGCAACAGCAACCGACGCCGGACCTAGACTTTGGAATTCAGGCCGACTGAGTGTAACCTGCCAGCAGGATAACCCAAGTGTAATGACTGCAACAGTGAAACATGAATAACATCAACTGAATGTGCCAAAAAAACAAAAGAAAGAATAGAAGGTGAAGGATCAGATGAGAAGGCAGAAAATGTGGAAAAAATAAATATAATATAGAAAACTCCTGGAAGAACCTCATGTTGATCAGGATCAAACGCAGGAATGGTTACGGAGAGGCAAATTCAAACTAAAAGATAAAAAGGTTAATATTGGTGGCTCAAGATAGCCAGCTACCTACACGTTGCTTTACAAAGTCCATTGAACATATGGGAGAAACAGATAAATATAGGTTTTGTAAGAAATGGAAATAGTCACACACCTTGTTGCTGGTGTGACATACTAATGGCAGAAGGACTGTATACTGAAAGGCATAATAATGTGGGAAGACTGTTGCACTGGGGATTGTGCAAACATTATGGTTTTGAAGTGGATGAAAAACACTGGAAACATGAGCCATAAATCATCATAGAAAATGATGAAGTCTACATCACATGGGATCACCCACCCAACAGTTCAAAAAATACATGCGGGAAAAACCAGACATGATGGTCCATGAAAAGAAGACAAAAGTAGCACTGATCACTGAAATCTCTACACCCAGTGATTAAAGTGTCTTGCGTACAGAAAGACACAAAGCCATAAAATATCATGGTTTGCAGGCAGAAACGAGAGCAATGTGGGAGACAGATACCCAGACAGTCCCAACAGGAGCAACGGGTCTTATAAAAAAGAATCTACAGTCCTATTTAGATATGTTACCGATGCATGCAACTCTGTATGAATTGCAAGAGTAGTCATTACTGGGCACATTGCAGGTGCAGCAATGAACACTTCTGGCTGACATCAAAGATTGAAATTATACTAATTTTATAAACTTTAATCATACTTTACCTTAGAAATGGGGGTCCATTACCATCATGGTATTAGAAACCCAAAAGATTTGGAGAAATTAAAAAAAGAGCAAAACATCTATTATTCATAGATTAGCAGAAGGTATTGTACAAAGTAACACAGCATGAGAAACGGGAAAGGAGATTTTATCGATATGGATGACTGCAAGTAGGGGTACAGAGAACAAACAAGAGGGCGCAGGAATTTACTTAAGAACACAGGCAAAGGAATCAAGGTTGTGGGAGCAAATAGACTGGGAAACGTAAAAGAACGGGATGAGGCCAAGACGACATTTGGACTGCCTTCCTTATGACGGACTGACAGAGTACCTGTAAACAGAAAAGGGTAGAGGAATCCTAAGTGAAAGAGCTGCTCTGGTAGAGTTTTTAGTTGAAACCAGAGCAGATGCTGCTGTTAAATGGGATACTTAGTGCAACATTAAAGATATTGCACAATAACTATAAGAATCATTCAGACAAGTTCAGAAAAGATTGGGAAAACACAATGAATGAGCAATTTCCAAGGGAACAATGGGAGGACATATGCATGGCTCCCAAGTATGCAATAAACTCCATACATTTTAGGATTTTTTTCTTTGAAGTGTTCGCATAGATATTTTTATACTCAAGCAGATTTGAAAGAATTTTCCTCAGGCAGATGGCAAATGGAGTGATGGGGAAGAAAGAGAACTGGAAAACCTATATTTTGGGAGTGTAATGAGTTGGCAGATTTTAAAAATTCTCTGCAGAGAACTCCATCAGAAATATTGACTGAGTAAATGGGTGTTACTAAGGAAATTACTCTTTTGAGCTGGGACAGAATATCTGAATGCATCATCGTAGACCTAATAAACACAGTTTGGTTTTGTGAAGGGTAGTTCATGCCTGCTCAACCTGGTCGACTTCTTTGAGTCAGTCACCAGAGCTGTGGATGAAGGCAAGGTGGTTCATACAGCCTACCTTGATCTGGCCAAGGCCTTTGATACCATTCCCCACTCAGGAATCATAGAAAAACTCACTAAGCTAGGCATCAACCTCTGTATCAATAGGTGGGTTGCAAACTGGCTCACAGACAGAACCCACAGTGTGAAAGTAGCTGATTACAAGTCAGAGTGCTGACCAGTCACGAGTGGAGTCCCACAGGGTTCTGTCCTGGGTCCTCTCCTGTTTGGTATCTACCTCTCTGATGTCCAGGCCAACACAAAGGGACTCTGGCTGACAAAGTTCGCAGTCGATTGCAAGTTGGGAACTATTATTAACTCCCCAAGTGATGTTGACATCCTACAGAAAGGCCTCACTAAACCAACGACTAGTGCCAGAACCATGGCCTTAAGCTCAATGCCAAAAAAATGTGTCATCATCCCCTTTGGGAAAAACCCGCTTTCCATAAATTACCGCATCAATGGTAGCCCACTGAACACAGAAGGTGTTATAAGAGATCTGGGAACACAGGTTGACAGCAACCTCTCTTTTGACCACCACATTGCCACTGTGGTCAGAAAGTCCTTCTATGTGGCACATCTCATTACTAACGGTTTTGCATCCAGGAAGAAAGAGGTCATTGTCTCCCTCTACTCTTCCCTCATTAGGCCAATCATTGAGTACAATGCCCTATTTGGCATGTACCTCACTAGACACCTGCAACAACTGGAGAGGCCACAAAAGTACCTCACAGAGAGGATCCTAGGCCACTTGTCCTATATGGACAGACTCAAAAAACTCCAACTATTCACTGTTTCATATCACCTAATTAGAGGTGAACTCTGCTTAACTTACAAAGCCATGTCTGACCCAGCTCTGTTAGAAATGCTACATCTAAAGAAATCCCAATCCCTCCACACCACATGCTCCAGAGACCAACCTCTTTACCACAATCAACAGAACATGCTGGAGGGACAGATTCATAACTCAGAATGCCCATGCTATGGAATACACTTCCAATACATGTCAAACAGAGCACCTGACTGGCCCTCTTCAAGAGAAATATTGATGAGTGGATGGGAAATAGAAAATTCACCCCGCGGATAACACCAGTGGCTCTACTCAACAGAGGCACTGGGAACTATGGTCGAGTGGCACAGATAATCCTATGGGCTAGGCTTGTAAAGGCTCCAGGGCCATTAGCCTAGTACACACCTATGAACTTATGAACTGCCTGGACATAGTACGGCCTTGCTAAATGTAATTCTGTGGGCTACCAAAAAAAAAAAAAAAAGTTACTGGAAATCAAAGTTTAAACCGAATGCTTTTGAAGTACTGAATATTTTAACAAAGATAAAATAACTAGAAGGGAGATCCTTAGAATAGCGTTGGATCAAATTACATAAAATAAATGGAAATTGTGGGAACAATACATGCATAATAATGTTCAGCAGGAGGAGTGAGGTTTAAGGGAAGGCAGGAATTCAGCAATTTATGTAATGTTAGACTGATAAAAGTTACATAAAATAATGTGATGTATAATGCATGTAACTGGAAGCATGTTAATATGGTTGGTTTTCTTTTACATTAAATTATGCTTACCTACATCTTAAGTGACAAGTTAATGATGATAAATATGCATGAAAAATGATATCACATGAGATTACTCCAGCATCCCTCCCTACTCATAGAAAACAGCAAGACGGGCACTAAGGATGTATTTTGATCAGTTCTACACTCCATCACTGGCCTAAGTTTGCTAGCACATGAGAAAATGTATGGAAGAGGCTGGCACTGGGTGAAAGACTTTCGAAACTGCAAACAATTCCTCCAACTGAATTTTCCAACATTAACTTCATACCACTAAACCTCTAGTTACATTACACTTACTGGAAGAGAGGCCTTAAAGTTTCTGCCATGCATATAGCACAAGTGCATGAATACAAGCATATGTATACATGGGCATTTCTCACTGAGTAAATAAACTTACTCAAAAATGGTGCCGCTTACTCATGGGTTCCATCGGTTTTTCTCTGCTTTGGTCAAACGAAATTTCTAATCACCATGTAGGTAATGAATGTGCCAGTCACTGATTCTGTAACCATGTAACTATTTAAAATATGGTCACAGTAGAAACACAAATAAAATAAAAATATGAATTAGGACATTAATTACCATGCACATTACAGGTGTCTCTAACTACTGCTAGCACCCCTACAAAATGTGTATGACACCCTTACCACTTTACCATTTCCTGCAGTCACATTTTAAGAAATGCACTGTACCTGTGCTGGGAACTTTGAATGTGCCAGTGGAAGCTGCAGGTACTTTAGTTCTTGGTGTAGTGATACCAACTTGTGCGGTCATGCCCCTTCTCCAAGATCCTGTCTGGGAAATTACTGTGATTTTTTTACTAGACGTACTCTTGTCAGATTCATCAGAAATATCCGATGCATTACGTCTCCACTTGGAACTATACTCCATTTTCATTCCACTGTCTGTGCCACTTTCAGGTTTTTTCACTTCATCGCCAGACCACAAAGAATTTCTGTCAGCAGCAAAGTGTTTCTCTGCATCAGTTTGAAGCTAAAAGAAAAGGAAAAGCCGTATGAGAATCATTCCCGTCTTCTTCACTATTAGCATAATATCTGCCTCCTGTTTGTTACAAGTCTGTAAAATCATTGCTTTTCCACTTCTCTGATGTCCACCCCTAATGTAACCAAGTTTTACTCTAATTCCATGAGTTTCTACAAATATCTGTCATTTAAATGTCTCCACGCTCAGGACATTTCACACCCAAAATATCCAATTACCTGCACAATACGGAGAGCTTTATCATGATATGGCAGCCAGTAGTAAAAAGCAGATTAAAAAAGCAATTCCGAACATTGCTCTGGTGCTATAAGAATGTATATATATATATATATATATATATATATATACATATATACATATACACACACACACACATTATATATATATATATATATATATATATATATATATATATATATATATCCGTGGTTCTGCTGCTCTATATCGAAAGTACACTTCTTCGAAATAGAGCAGGAGACCCACACATCAGCGAAAGTTCACTTCAACTAAAGTGCTCTTTCACTGAAGTCTAGTTCCCCGAGCAACCCCCCCCAAAAAAACAAACACACACTAAAACATGTTTTTGCAAGGGGGTAGGCCCCCCTGCACCCCCCCCATGTGTGGGGGGGGGGCTGTGACCCACACCCCCCTTACTTAAATATACACACTCTGAGATCACACTACAGTGGGGAAAAGGGAATATTCCCATTCATATTTTTATACTCAAGCAGATTTGAAAGAAGAATGTAGTGTGATTGCCAAAGTCAATGTTCGAAGTTTCACTACTTCGAACAAGTGGACTCGAAGTGGGTTTCGAAGCAGTCAAACCTCGAACATATGCAAGGATCCCATATATATATATATATATATATATATATATATATATATATATATATATACATATATACATATATATATATATATATACACACACACACGTATACACACACACACACACACACACACACACACACACACACACACACACACACACACACACACACACACACGTACATATACGTGTATGCTTCTTTATGTGAGTGAATGTGGGTATATACACACATATACATACATGGGTCTACTTCTAATTCCATACGACCAGAATACTGACTTTCAACATCCTGAAATGAAAATCATGAAACCGTGAAAACCCGAACGCCGGCTTTGTACCATGATAAGTAAACACTTTTCCAATGCTAAACAGAAAGCACACGAAGGTAAGCAACATCCACCTAGGTGGGGGGGGGGCTACACCCCACCCTAAATTAATACATCAATTCCGGGATCGCACTACAGTGGAGAAAAGGGCATGCTGGCCACAGTGTGCATTTCTTTTTGCAGTTGACAACTGTTTACTTACCATGGTAAAACGCTGCAGTTTGGGTTTCCATGTCTTCATGATTTTCATCTCAGGATATTCATCTCCGGTATTCTGGTCATCAGGAATTAGAAGTAGACCCATACACATACCTATGTGCTTACACATGCATACGAGTGTGTGTATGTATAACATGCGCGCGCACACATAGACTAGTGTGCACACCCAGTCAACAAAAGTGTAAGGACCATTTTGAAGCGCAGTGCGTTTATGAAAATTGCTTGCATGTCACTGAATGCAGTACAGTGTCCTCTCCTTCCTCATCCTTCTCCATTATCAGGGTCTACACTTTGTCAGCAGCAGGGATCCTAATGGAGAGATGAAAAGTCAGCAAGCAAAGGACAGTAGTAGTGCTGAAACTGAACTCATCCTCAAGTCTTGGTGAGTACCTTCACAAGGTGGACCCTGTTTTTCACAGAATCTCACTAAGGTGACGACATATAGACTTGTATTTATATAGCATATATCAAGGACAGAAGTAAGTCAAAAACAAAAATAAAAATAGCTGGTGCACAAGACCCAGTATAAAAAGGTGCCCAATCCTGGTAGGTCCACTGGTGCCAGGACTGGAAAAAATGAAGGTGTAGAATCCTCAAAATAAGGAAACATTCCTAGAGTGGGCCAGGCCAGGCCCAGGGGGAGGATGGCCCCCCGTTGTAGAAGGAAGTAGCAGTCCACAAAAACTGATGAGCCAAAGAACAGCCATAAAGACGATAAAGTGGACTATTGAGGATAAGAAAGAAATTATGTATTGTTACTATCTTGCATAAAGCCCAGAATTTCCAGACAGAGGATATACAAAAAGATTAAGAGACAAATTAGAGGAAAGAAAAATAATTCCACAGAAAAAACTGTCAGAAGCTTCAAATGAAGATTTGCGTTCATTAATACAATAGATTTTTGAAAAACAGTATATAGATCAAGAAACTTTGATCTGTTTGGAAAAAGAAGGATCTGAGGAAATGTGAAAATGTAAACAATAAAATCTAGATATTTTTGAAAATATAAAACAGAAATATGAAAATGGGACAGAAAGAGAGATTTGCTATGGTGCAATATTTATGCAAAGGAGAAGACAAATTAATAATATAAAAAAGCAGCCCCAAAGATAGTCGAAGATAAATACAGGCAAAGACATCCAGATGTGAAATTTCACAATAAAAAAAAATAATATCACAAAGCTGGAACGTAGAAAAGAAGATTAGTAAAGTAGAAGTTAAAAAAATAGAAGTTGAAGTTATGGAGTGCCTGCGAAGTGAAGGATTTAATGTAGAAGATCTAACACAGATTACATCGCAGCATGATGGAGCGAGTCCCCAAAGTAAGGAAAAGCAGGAAGATCTGGAGACATCTGAAGAAGAAATATGGTCATGGGAAAGAAAAATATTTAATACAGTGTAATATTTATGCAAAGGAGAAAGTAAAACTAACCAATAGAAAAAGAGCAGCACCAAAGATATTTGAAGAGAAATACAGGCAAAGGAATCCCGATATGAACAACTTTACAATACAAAAAATAAGAAGACAAAGAGGAAAAGTAGAAAAGGAGATTAGTAATGGAGAAGTTAAAGAAATAGAAATTAAGGTTATGGAGCACCTGCGAAGTGAAGGATTCAGTGTAGAAAATCTAATGCAGAAAGCACCACAACAGGGTAGAGCAATGGATGTCCAAGGGGAAACCAGTGGAACAGGAAGCAATTGGTCAGGTGCCGTATCAAGATATTTTGGAACCTTCCACAAGAAACCAGTATAAATGTTACACTTGAAGCTAGACGCAAGGGAAGGAAAAGGAAACTGTGGAAACTCTGATGCCATCAATGTTGAGGAGTGATGGGCCAGCGAGTTCCCATATGACAACGCAATGTATGGCACAGGATGAAATTAAAGAGAAGGTGCCACTGGAAGATGCAACAAAACTTTCTGTGGAATTCCCACAGGAAATGGAAAACAGTTTGGAAGAAAATGAGCTAAGAGAAGAGTTGCTGGATTTAATAGATATAGATAGATATATTAAGATCAACGAAAGAAATAGACTGCAGAAGGTCAATAAAATCCCAAAAGTCAGCAGTCTGATAAAACAAATGAACGCAGTAATTAGGACCGTCCACAGAGATCCATGCAATACTACAGAAGTAAACAGGATATATTACTGTGCAGCTAAAAGTACAGTTTTGTACCTACCACAAATGTAGATGTTCGAGTGTTCATACAGCTGCAGTCATAACAGATGGGTTATCCTGCCATTAGGCGGGTCCTCGGTCGGCCGAATTCCAAAGTCTAGGTCTGGCGTTGGTTGTCGTCGCTTCTTCCCTGACGTCAGTGCGGCAGGGGTATAAAAGAGGCAGCCGACGCCATTTTCTTCAGTTTTTCTTGCCCCAGATGTCAGGTGCCCCCAGAAGGAAGGCAAACATAATGTTATGCAAAGATGCAATGTTGATAAATCAAAAACAGTAGTTGCAAGCAAATACACCATAAAAGAATACCCCAAAAAGGTTATATGAAAAGTGTTTGTCATAAGGCCTGTCCTAAGAGGGGATGGAGGGAGGGAAACCTGGACTGCAGCTGTATGAGCACTCTAACATCTACATTTATGGTAGGTACAAAACTGTACTATGTTCATCGTGCATACAGCTGCAGTCATAACAGATGGGTAGAATCCCAAAGCTAAGTAAGGGTGGTAGGCACTAAGTGGAACTAGGAGGGGCTAGGATGCCCTGCAGGACCGCTGTGGCAAAGCCCACTCTAGATTTTGAGTATAGTGGGAGGTGATAGTGCTTGGAGAAAGTGTCTACTTGAACTCCAGGTGGCTGCTTCCAAAATGTCCTTGCTAGGGACCCCCCTGAGGAAGGCTGCAGAGGTAGCTGTGGCTCTGGTGGAGTGGGATCTGATGCATGCAGGCACAGTTTTTCCATGAAATGAGTAACAAAAGCGTATGCAGTGGGCTATCCATTTTGAAATTGTCTGTTTGGTAATGGCCTTTCCCTGAGCACCTGCAGCACAGGACACAACGAGTTGCTCAGATTTCCTGAATGGCTTTGTTCTGTCCAAATAGTAACAAAGTTGTCTGTGAATGTCCAAGGAATGTAGTAGTCTTTCCCCTTTGTTTTGTGGATTAGGATAAAAGGTAGGTAAGTGGATAGTCTGATTCAAAGCTACACTGGATACTACCTTTGGCATAAAGGTAGGGTTGGTTCGTAAGGAAACTCTGTCCTGATGGAAAATGATGAATGGTTGCACAGCCATGAGGGCCTGTAGCTCCGAAACCCTGCGTGCTGAGGTGATAGCCAGAAGAAAGGCTGTTTTCCATGACAAGTACTGTAACTCTGTTGAAGAAGCTGGCTCAAGGAGGAAGGGTCAGCTTTTCCAATAAGTTGAGGTCCCAAGCAGGGACTGGTGGTTTCCTTGGGGGTTTTATATTCTTTGCCCCTCTGAGGAACTGCCTTAAGAGAGGATGAGAGAATAAAGGAGGATCTGTGTTGTATTGTGCAGAAATGGCTGAAGCGTGGATCTTGATGGAGGAGAAGGAAAGTCCATTGTTTAACATCTCAGCTAGGTACTGTAAAATTTGAGGTATATTCATTACCCAAGGGATTCTGTCCCTTTTCTTGATTCCAGGCACAAAATTGTTTCCATTTGGCGGAGTAGGCCTTTCTAGTAGAAGGTCTTCTGGCCTCCAAGATGACATCCTGCACCTCCTTGGAGAGGAGAAACTGTTGGGAAATCAAGGAATTCTCCATGCAGCTAGGTTTAGGGTTTTGAGCTGGCTGTGAAGGGTTTTGTAGTTGTGCTGGGACAACAGAAGAAGGACTAGAGGTAGGATCCATGGTGGGGAATGTGTCAGGCTCTTCAGGAGCGGATACCAGTGTTGTCTTGGCCAGTCTGGAGCAATGAGAATCATTTTTGGCCTCTCTTATCTGGCTTTTAATAGAACTTTGGGCAGCAGAGGAAGAGGTGGGAAGGCATAGACTGTCAATGTTGCCCAATTGAAGGAAAGTGCGTCCACTTTCCAGGCCTGTGGATGGTAGGTCCTTGAACAAAATTTTTTCAACTGGCAATTTCTGTGGGTAGCAAAGAGATCTATGTCTGGCTGTCCCCATGCCTGAGTTATCTTTGTGAAAACTTGAGGATGCAACTTCCATTCGTGTGGATCTGTCATATTTCTGCTTAGGTTGTCTGCCAGTGTGTTTTCCTTCCCTGGCAGGAATTGTGCCGGTAGTTGAATTTGCAGTTCCAGTGCCGTGTTCCATAGGGTCATGGCTTGCCTGCACAGGGGGTATGAATGAGTTCCCCCGTTTGTTTATGTACCACATCACTGTGGTGTTGTCTGTCCTTATCAATAGCTGGCCTGGATGCAGTAGGTCTTTGAAGGTCATAATAGCCTTTTGCATGGCTAGCATTTCCTTTTGGTTGATGTGAAGGTGCTTCTCTTTTCGGGTCCATTTTCCCTGAACGCACTGATCTGTCATGTGTGCTCCCCAAGCATAGTCTGAGGCGTCTGTAGTGATGATTTGAGTTGCTTGAGGTACACAGAACGGAAGACCTGTGTTTCTTTGGCAAGCTTGAGTCCACCACAAAAATTCCTTTTGAAGGCATGGAATGAGTGGTATAATTGCTTCCAAGCTGTGGCTGTGTTGAGACCATAAGTTTTTCAGGTACCATTGAAGTTTCCTCATATGCAGCTTTGCACATGGGATTAGTAGGATGCAAGATGCCATGAATCCCAGAGCCTGCAGGACTTTCCTTGCAGTTAGCCTGGTGTAAGTTGCCATTTTTTTTGAAGTATTGGGACAGTTGCCCTTGCTTGTCTGGTGTGAGGTAAGCCATCTGGGTGGTTGTATCCAAGCTGGCACCCAGGAAAATTATTTGTTGAGAGGGTATTAGTTTTGATTTCTTTTTGTTGACTGTGTATCCCAGGAAGTTCAACAGTTTTATTACAAATGCCAGGTGCTGCAGTAGTATGTCCTTGCTGTCCGCTTGGATCAGGCAGTCATCCAGATATGGGTAGATTTGTATTCCTTGAAGTCTGCAGAAGGCAATTACTGATGCCAGGCATTTCGTAAACACTCTGGGTGCAGTAGATAAGCCAAAAGGCAATGCAGAGAACTGGTAATGGGTTGAACCTGCAAGAAATCTGAGGTATCTTCTGCAATCTTGTCTGATAGGGACATGCAGATATGCCTCCTTAATGTCCAGTGTTACCAGCCAAGACTCCTTGCCCAGCATGGGAAGAAGCTGCTGTAATGTGAGCATCTTGAATTTTGGCACCTGTAGATATGTGTTTAGGATGGATAGGTCTAAGATAGGTCTCCAATCTTTGTCTTTCCTTGGTACCAGGAATAGTCTGGAATAAAACCCTTGACCTTGTTCTTTTGCAGGTACCTCTTGAATTGCTTTCATGTCCATGAGAGCTGAAACTTGTTTTTGTGCCTCTGCCCTTTGATATTGTGGCAGGTTTGGCATGCCTCTCATTTTTGGAAGGGTGTGAAAATGGAACCTGTAGTCTCTGTCTATAATGTCCAGAATCCATTTGTCTTTTGTAACAATATGCCAATTTTTTGAGAATAATGCCAGTTTTCCGCCCAAAGGTGCTGCCATTAAAGCTTTGCTTGGCAGGTGTAGGGGGAAGTCTGTCTGTTTTCTAAAAGACTGTGATCTATCTTCTCCACCTCTTGGGGTTGGTGCTTGCCACTGTCTGGCTCTGAAAGATCCTTGAGGTTGCCCTCTACCACTTGGGTGCCTGTATCTGCCCCTTTGAGGTCTGTCCGTGGCTGGAAAGGACCAATTTTTTGAAGGCCAGTTTCTGCTGAAACGTGGAGGCTGTACCTGCAGGAAATCTTTCACTGTTTGCATTGATTTCGCTTTTTCCTCCATTTTCTTTAGCCCCCCTCAGCTTTAACACCAAACAATACATCTTTTTGAAGAGGTGCATCTAATAATTTAGCTTTGACATGATCTGGTAAGGTTTGCTCTGAGCCAAGCATGCCTACGTATAACAGAACCCGTAACAGCAGCTCTACATGAGGCCTCTAAAGCATTAAAACCACACTGCAAGGTATGTTTACCCACTTGCTCTGCACCATGCAACAAATCCTGCATCTCTTTTAAATCTGGTTGGTCTGGTTGTGTCATCTTGCTTTTCAGGTGAGATATCAAAAACTGTTGATACTTTAACATATGGAACTGACAGTTTAATGCCCTCATGGTTAAAGTGGCCGAGGTGTACACCTTTTTCCCCCCACCTTTCTAAAGCTCTGGAATCTTTCTCTGAAGGTAATGGGTTTTTATCAGTAGAGGCCTTAATTCCCTTGGGACCCTGTGAAATAGTTTCTGGGTCAGCAGTATGGCTTTTATATAGGGACTGGTGAGAATCAGGAACCCAGTAATACCTGTCTGGTTTAACAGGAGCTGGAGGCAAAGAATCTGGATTAAGGCTGGCTTCTGTGTACACATCATCCAATACATCTAAAACAGGAGGGATAGCCAGAGGCCTATGCTGGGGGAGTAGAAGAAATTCCCTGAGCCTTTTCTTGGAATATGAGTAATCTTGGCCTTCCCAGTGAAAGTGTTCCCTCAGTGTATGCAGGGTTTTCCCAAAAGAGAAGTCCTCAGGAGGGGAGACCAAGGGAATAGACTCCTCTGCATCAGAGTCTTCGAATGGAGAACAGGCATAATCCTGGTCCTCAGATAGTTCTGAGGTAATAGAAGCTTGATCTGAGGAAGGGTAGTCTTCCTCTAGTCTGGGCCTTTTGTCAGAGGGGGGTTGAGAACCCCTGATAAGAGTAATCAAATCCTCAGCCATTTTAAGCATCTGTTTTTTAGGCATGGTGCCTTGAGAGGGGGTCTGAGGAACCTGTTTTTTGGTTTTCATGGCTGCTTTAGATTTAGTGAAGGCTTTAATAGAGAAGGAGGAAGGCCTGAAGACCCCTTGAGAAATGGCAGGCCTGTCTAAATTCTGAGTTTCCCCGCCAGGAGTGGCGTCGGAGTCTGTAGTAGGAATGGGGGCCGAGGAGCCTGCGACCTCTGGTACTGAAGACACCGGTAATGCATTGTCATCGGTACTCAGGGGCTGCGTAGGCGCCTCGCTGAGTACCGGAGAACCGGTAGTCGGCCTTAGCATGGTTTCAGTAGGTGGCACGGACCTCGTATGTCGGTCCTTATCTTTGCGTTTTTTGCTCAAAACTGGAGTCGGAGTATCCGACGACATAATATAATTAAATTTTTTGCCAAAAAAGTGAAGGGCTAACTCCGCCAGACGCTTAATAGTGCGCTTATTGAATCTAGCACAAAAATGGCAGGCGAGACGTCGTGGTCTGGGCCTAAGCAAGGTATACAGAAAGAGTGGAAATCCTTATGCGGTATTTGCTTCCCACATGAAATGCAATTATTAACTTTCTGACATTGGTCTGAAGCAAGAAAAGTTTCCCTAACGGGGTACTTAGCTTTCAAGAAGACTTCGGCTGAAATACTTTCGTAAATCTCAGGAGCTGGCCGACCGGCACTTGCGAACTGCTTCTGCTTCGGGCACCGCGTGGCAAGAAAGACGGAAGAAAATGGCGTCGGCTGCCTCTTTTATACCCCTGCCGCACTGATGTCAGGAAAGAAGCGCCGACAACCGACGACGGACCTAGACTTTGGAATTCGGCCGACCGAGGACCCGCCTGACGGCAGGATAACCCATCTGTTATGACTGCAGCTGTATGCACGATGAACATCTAATAACTGATATCTACCACAGGAACACAGGGTAGTGAGGGAAAGGAAGGGGAGAAATCGAATACCATCATGGAGGTTTGGAATACAGAAAACTATAAAGCAAAAGACAAGAAGCATCACTGATGGAAGACTATAGAAGAGGGAATAGATCAACAAAAATACTAAGAAAGATAGAAGTGATGAACACAATGCACAGTACTGGAACATAGAAGAGGGAACAGATCAACAAAAATACTAAGACAGATGGATGTGATAAATGCAATGCACAATATTGGAACAGACCAGGATCTATCGTGCACTATTGTAAATAAACTAAAAATTTCAACAGGCAGAAAAACGCTGAAAAATATAAAGGAAAAGTAGAAAATAAGAAATTCATTGAGGACCCAAAAAAGGTTTATAGAGAACTAGGAAACAAGGTAAAAGGAAGTGAAAAACCGCGAGAAAAAGAAGAAATGGATGCATTTTGGAGAAGTACCTATGAATATCCTGTGGAACATAAAGATGTTAAATGGATAAAAGAAGTAAAAGAAAGAATAAGAAATGGGTTGAAGCAACAGCCAGAGAGATTGAAACAAACTTAAGAAAGGCCTCTAATTGGAAAACCCCAGGCCCAGGTTCAGTACCTAACTTTTGGTTAAAAGTATTAACATCTTTGCACAAAGATTTAGCCATGAGTAAGAACCCGAACAGACACCAACCTGGCTAACAACAAGTAAAACAATGCTCTACCCCCAAAATTATAGACTAATTAACTTGCCTTCTGATGACTTATAAACTATACACTGGAATTGATGCCGACAAAGTTTATAGTCTTTTAGAAGAAAACTCAATTATGGCACTAGAACAAAAGGGCAATAAAAGAAAGTAATATGGAACAAAGGATCATTTGGTGTTAAAGTCATAGTGGAGAACTGCAAAAAGGGGAAGAATATAAGTATGGCAAGGATTAACTACGAAAAAGCATTTGATAGTATCCCGCATTCATGGATAAAGAGTGCTTAAAAATGTACAAGATACATCCTACACTGATCAACCATGAAACAGTGGCAGACCACTTTGCAATTAAGCCAAGATAAAGGACATATTATCCCAGGGATAAAAACTGAAAGGGGGATATTCCAGAGTGACTCTCTGCCACTGCTGCTATTCTGCCTTGCCCTTAACTCATTAAGCTGTCTACTTATCAGCTTAGGCCATGTCTGTAATTTGGCTCCTAGAAAACAACAAAGTCTAAAGATGTCTCATCTTCTCTTTGTCAATGGTATAGTTCATCAGATAAGGAACTGAAAGCACAGCTGTAGTTGTCAAAACTTTTTCAGACATTAGAATGCCATTTGGTCTTGATAGATGTGCAAAAGCAACCTTTAAAGCAAGAAAACTACAACACCAGGAAAACATCAGTTTGGCACAAGAATGTGATATAAAAGAACTTGAGCAAGAGGGAGTGTATAAATACTTGGGAATTGAAGAATCCGCAATAAAAAACATGAACAAATGTGAATAAAACTTGGTAAGGAATACTTTAGAAGACTTAAATTAATCCTGAAAACAGTGTTGACGACATCTAGGAACAAAATCCAAGCTATAAACCAATTTGCTCTTCCTGTCCGAACTTACAGTTTTGCAGTGAGTGGCCCCAAAACATTCTGGATAAATTAGATATTAAAACAAGGATGCTTCATGCTCACCAAATGATCTATAAAAGTCAGTGCATACCAAGATAATATATTCCCCGTTCCGAAGGAGGGATGGGTCTCCTTGAAATTGATTACATGAAAATATCTGCAATCATGGGACTCCACACATATCTGCTGACCGCACAAGACCCAAATGTAGTGAAAGTTTTGAAACACGAGGAGAATAAATCTAAGATGATTTCACTGCTTAATATAGCAGAAGAATATTGGCATCAAGCAAGAATGCAAATCAAACCAGAAGTAGATGAAAATCAGGCAGCAACTGAATGTGCTAAAGAACAAAAGAAAGAATATAAGGTGAAGGAACAGGCAAGAAATGTGGAAAAAACATAAATATAGTTGCAAGTAAAGAAAACGTCTGGAAGAACCTGATGTTGATCAGGAACGAATGCAGGACTGGTCAAGGAGAGGAATTCAAACCAAGAGGTGAAAGGTTAAAATTGGCAGCCCAAGATAGCGGGCTACATACAAAGTCCAATGAACATGTGGGAGAAACAGATAAAAGTAGGTTTTGTAAAACTGAACTGGAAACAGTTGCACACCTCGTTTCTGGTTGTGACATACTAAAGGCAGGACGACTGTATACTGAAAGGCATAATAATGTGGCAAGACTGTTGCACTGGGGATTGTGCAAAAAGTATGGTACTTAAGTGGCTGAAAAATACTGGAAACATGATCCAAAGCATCACAGAAAATGATGAAGTCTACATCACATGGGATCATCCATTATCAACAGTTCAAAAGACAGATGGTAGAAAACTGGATGTAGTGGTCCAAGAAAAGACAAAAATAGCACTGATCTTTGAAATCACCACACCCAGCGACTACAGTGTCCTCTATACAGAAAGACACAAAGTTATAAAATATCAGGATCTGCAAGCAGAAACAAGAGCAATGTGGAAGATACCCAGACAGAGCAGCTGGTCTTATTAAAAAAAAAAAAAAAAAAAAATTTAAATGCGCTACCAATACATGTAACTCTGTACGAATTGCAGGAGAAGTCATTACTGGGCACATTGTGGGTGCTGCGAAGGACACTTTTGGCTGATATCAAAAGAGTGAAACAATACTAATTTCATGAACTTTAATCATACTTTGACTTAGGAATGGGGTCCATTCCAGTCATGGCATTAAAAACCTAGATGATTTGGGGAAATTAAAAAATAAATAAATAAGCAGCAAAACCATAAGTCACTGAAGAAAGATAGCAGACCATACCAAGTCACTACAGGAATAGAGAGCAGACCATACCAAGTCACTACAGGAATAGAGAGCAGACCATACCAAGTCACCTAAAGGAAGAGAGAGCAGACCATACTAAGTCACCTAAAGGAAGAGAGAGCAGACCATACCACAACACTAAAGAAAGAGGCAGCAGACAATATTATGTCACTGAAGGAAGAGAGTACCAAGTCACTAAAGGAAGAGAGAAGAGACTATATCAAGTCACTAAACAAAGAGAGAGACCACCACGTCACCAAACAAAGAGACAGGAGACCATACCACGTCAGCAAAGGAAGAGGCAGCAAACCATATCATGTCACTAAAAGAAGAGGCAGCAACTCCTCTGCAAACTCCGACCGACGTCTAAGTGTTCGTCGGTTGAAGGAAGCACAGGCTAGACAAGCTGCTACGTCGTGGTCTGGGCCTAAACAAGGTAGGCAGTAAGAGTGGAAATCTTTATGAGGTATTTGTTTCCCACAAGTTAAACAGTTATTCACTTTTTCTGACATCGGCTGAGGCAAGAAAGAGTCCCCAACGGGGTACTTAGCTTTTTAGAAGTCTTCGGTAGTAGTAATCTCTGGTTCTGACCGACCGGCACTTGCGAACAGCTTCTGCTTCGGGCGCCACGCAGCAAAAAAGACTGGGGAAAATGGCGTCGGCTGATGCCTTTATACCCGAAGAACTGCAGCTATGACGTCGGGTGAAGTGCGACATCAGCCGGGGCCAGACCCAGACTTTGGAATCCGGCCGACCGAAGGGCTGCCTGAGGCCAGGACAACCCATTTGTAAGGACTGCAGATGCATCCTTGAAGGACATCAAGAGGCAGCAAACCATATCATGTCACTAAAAGAAGAGGCAGCAGACCATACCATGTCACTAAAGGAAGAGGCAGCAGACCATACCATATCACCAAAGGAAGAGAAAGCAGACTATACCACATCATCAAAGGGAGAGAAAGCAGACCATGCCACATCAAAGGAAGTGGCAGCAAACCACTTCATATCTTCTAATCAGACAACTCCACTTACAGAATATACCTCCACCATAACTACCCTTTGAAATATCTCAGTGCTTGTTGGCTACTTCCTAGACTCAGTCCAAATCTGCAGACTGCCACAGAGGCCAGAGCTGCTGTCAGCAAAGATCTAAAATGCTTGCATGAGCTGCAACTGCTCCATCACTGAATACATCCAGATCTGGAGAAAAAATAGATTACTTACCTATCAGGTTGTCAACAGTAAGCAACACAGAAAAACACAGCTGAAAGTAACAAATCTTGCCTGTGGACCACCAACTCTGCCTCTAATTTGCTGGCAACAGGTCTTATTTATCTAAGATTTTTACCATACACTGAGTGTTAAATAGATGAAGTTTCAATTCCTCAGTTTGAAAACACAAATACTGAACTTCTCACCACTTCTCTTAGAAAATCACTGCATATGCATTTTCAAATAACACGATGACAGTTATTCACTGTGTGAACTATTCTATTTTCTACACAATGAACATTCATTGAATTGTATAGATGAGTAATAGGTATGGACAGTGCAGGAGTCCATGCCCCCCCCCCCCAAGTTCATAGATGTTTACTAGACTAGTGCTTTTTAAGCCTAGCCATGCATCCCAAATTTCTGATACCCTTGGTAAGTGTAAGCATGGGCCTGGGAGATGAACCATTTACAGGTTACCTGTGTCCATTAGAGACACAGGTGCCAAACCAGGGATGAATTTCTGGTTTCCCATCCAATTGTCCAAGTTGCACTTGAATTGGGTTAGGCAGGAACTCTGCATCACACGGACGGAGAAACTGCTCCATAGACAGGAAAGTCTCTGGGATACATACCTTCTCTCTCCAGCAGGTCCTATTTATATCACAGGCAAGGTTTAATTCTTTAGAACAGGTAATTCTGGTGCACTTTGTTTTGCGGACATGCAGGAGGTCGACAGTGGGGTCTGACAATGTCCTGTATGCCAGGCATAGATCTCCCCTCAAAAGCCTGTACGAGACAGAATACAGGGATAGGGCCTTGAGGCAGTCTGCATAGGACATTCTAATGCCCTGTACTCTTTTAGTGAGGAACTTGGGTGGACATTCCAATTCTTGGATATGCCTGGTTATGTACAAATGATAGGTCTGATAAATGCTGAATACAGTAGAGCAATGACTTCCTTGGATTTAGATGCCATACCTTTGTTTATAACTTGCGCAACATAAAATTATTTCCTCACCACTGTAGACACATAATGGTCAAGGCTAGATTATTACCTGTGTGCGTCCCCAAGTCCCTGACTACTGGGTCAGCTCTAAGGGGTGTGTTGTCAATATGACAATTACCAGGAATGGATGACTTCCTAAAGGATACTATTATGCATTTCTTAGCATTTAGTTTCAGTCCATGGCTCTGACACCAGTTGTTCGTGTCAGCCCCTCCTGGAGAACATTTGTGTCAGTGTGAGATTCAGTGACAGCTTCTAATCTGCAGATTTAGTCAGCCAATGACCACTGACATTGGCCTTGACTTCTGAGAAGTAAATTCCAAAAATGAGTGGTCCAAGAACTGATCCTTGAGGGACTCCACTTGTGAATGGCCTCTTTGTAGAGGTGGACTCCCCAGTTCCAATTTCCTGGGTCCTGTCTGTGAGACAGTTGGCTATACACTGGCTGACATACGGGTTTGTACCTAAACTCGAGTTGGTCAACAATGCCCAAGGGGGGGATTGTGTCAAATGCCTTGGCCAGGTCAAGGTAGGCAGTGTGAACAATTTTGCCCTCATCCATTGCTTTGGTGACCTTCTCAAAGAAGTTCACCAGGTTGTGTAGGCATGATCTCCCCTTGACAAAACCAAACTGGGTCGGGTCCAGTGCCTGGAGGTTTACTACATCTCTATTTATCATCTCCATGATAATTCTTTCCATGGCTTTACATATAAGACTAGTGAGACTTACGGGACTGTAGAAGGCCCACCTTTGTGCAGAGAGAGGACTGTTGCCCTTCTCCATTCATGAGGCATGAAGCCTGTTTGGATGCTACAGTTAAATAATAATTCCAGAGGCTCTGACAGGTCATGTCTCATGCTATTTAGAAGGCATCCTGGGATATTGTCTGGGCCCACTTGTCTTATTGAGAGCATTAAGGACCTGTTCCCTAGTGATAGTAGGGGTGTTTTTGTGATTCCACCATGGTGACCTGTTTTTTTTTTTTTTTTTTTTTAGTTAGTTCTGTATGATTTCCTGGTGGGTATAGCTGCCACTATGCAGCTATTAACATGCTTGTACAGGGTTTCTGTGAACAATTCTGCATAGGCAGCAGTGTTTTCATGGTTTATGGGGCTTGGAAGTTTGCCAGGTTCTCACTTAATAGCAAGAGGTTAGCCTTAGAATAGTTCCTGAATATTCCAGGTATAGCTGGGGGTCCAGCTTTTATTTTTACTTTAAAGGAGACCATTTAGTGGTCTGACCTTACCAGTGAAGGCATTACAGTAGGGGCTGTGCACCATTCTCCCATGTTAGTGAGGACCAGATCCAGTATGGTGCACTGACGATCTGGTCCAGGGTGTTTGTGTTTACAAAATCCAGGAATCTCTGTGCATGTACGTTTGCTGTCATACAGGATTCTCAGTTAACAGAGGATTAATTAAAGTCACCCATGAAAATTGTATTGGGTTGGATGGTTAGTGTTTCTAATAAGTTTAAATACATGGTATGGGTTTCCTGGGTCATGGAGGTGGACCTATAGCTTGCAAGGAAGTGATATTGGATTTTGCTATGGTGATCTGAACATGGAGCAGCTCAAGTGCATTGTCCTGTTTAACCAGCCTTGAAGTATATTTATTTTTGATGTAAACAGAGACACCTCCACCTTTAGTCCCCGCCTGTGAAGTAGCAGACATAAATGTCTGGAAAGCATTATAACCTTGCACTGCTGGTGTGCTCTCCATGGCTTTAAACCATGTCTCAGTGACTGCACAGACATCAGCATTCTCTAGGGTAAAGAGAACTTCTAGGGAGTGGAGTTTTTTTAGGTTCATAGGTTCATACTAGGCTATCTGCCCGAGGGCATTTACACTTTTAGCCTACTTTTTTTTGTGGCTTTACGCCACCCCTTTATATGGGGGAACTATGCCATTATTTTGCTGTGCTCTGTCGAGCAGAGTGACAGGTGAGTAAACATGGGACACTAGGTAGGATTGTTTAGACTCCTAGCATGGGGCAGTAATACCTTTAGATTTATTTGCTATGTCGGAAGTACTTTCAGTTTGGCATTGGCTAAAAAAAGACACTATGGGGGAAGACAATGTTTTAGCTAATATTCAAAAGCTTAGATGGAAGAGGTGCAGACCATCCCTGGCAAAGCAGCATGGTCCATTGACCATCTCCTTCCATGCTGACAAATATTGGACCCCCTTAGAATGACACTAGAAACTAAACCAATTATTAAAGTCAATCATCTTTTGTTTGTATTGTGGCATCATCCTTGGAGAAGGTAAAATGCTGCTCAATGCTAGACTCCTACCAGCCTGAGAAAACATTCTGAGATCTCCGTGATATCTCTCTTCATATAGCCTAGGGAGATACATCTCAGGTCATTTACTCCCACATGGACTACGACTATGACTGAGTCATATTGGTAACTGTGGTCTAATGACCTGAGTGTATGTATAATGTGGACGATCCTAGCCCCTGATAAGCAAATGACTTTCTCCTTACTCAGCCTGGTGAGGAGGACATCAGTGTGTCTCACGATCGAGTCTTCAATGACTAGAATGTTGGATTGTGTGGTGGCTTGCCTTATGGGCTAAATTGCAAAAAAATTGTTTTGCCAAGTGTTTTTGATGACCTCACTTTTAATCCTTTCTGCCTGCTGAAGCTTCAGGTAGATGAAACTCAGGAAAATGTATCAGAAACAGAGGAGATCAGCCCCCAACCTACCCCACTCTTCGTAATTAGTGGTATATACCTTTATTCATATTCTTGAATGCTGTCACGAAAGAATACTCTACTTGTATCTCCCTTAGTCTCCTGTCCTGCCTCTTAAAACTGTGTTCTCCCATTCCTAAGTACTTTACACCGTTGCAACTATTTGGCTGAAACAGGGGAAGGTACATTAAGATGACCACTATTTTAAATAAATGTGGAAAATTGCTGGAATTCAAGGATTTTAAAGTACAAACCTCATTAAATTCTACGATAAGAGTTCCAAGTTTCATTTACTCCAACACAACTCAAGACAATGCCTCAGCAGGAAAATAAGCAGAAGACTTCTATTCGCACTTAGACAAATGAATAAAACTGACAGCGCCTTCCAGATCTAAACGTAATAGGGAGAAAGTACAGTTTTGTACCTACCATAAATGTAGATGTCCGAACAGGATAGCATCTGCAGTCCTTACAAATGGGTTGTCCTGTCGTCAGGCAGCCCTTCGGATTCCAAAGTCTGGGTCTGGCCTCGGCTGGTGTCGCACTTCACCCGACGTCATCACTGCAGGTCTTCGGGTATAAAGGCATCAGCCGACGCCATTTTCCTCAGTGTTTCTTGCCCCAGATGCCAGTTGCCCTCTTGGATAGCTAAATTTTTGGATTAAATGCCAATGTTTCCAAAAAGTAGAAGGCAAACACAAAAAATAAGCATGTATGTACATATATACAAACAAATACACCATAAGAATCCCCCAGCTAGCTATTAGGTGGGCAAATACCCTAGGAGTACCACAGAGGGGAAGGAGGGTGGGTAATCCTGACTGCAGATGCTATCCTGTTCGGACATCTACATTTATGGTAGGTACAAAACTGTACTATGTCCATTCAAGGATGCATCTGCAGTCCTTACAAATGGGTAGAATACCATAGCCAAACTAGGGGAGGAGGAAGAAGAAATTATGGTGTAGTTAGGATCCCTTGCAAAACAGCAGTGGCAAACCCTGCTCGGGATCTAGAGTATAGAGGTAAGTTATAATGCTTGGCAAATGTATGCACGGAGGTCCAAGTAGCCGCCTCTATAATGTCCTTGGTAGCCACTCCTCGTAAGAAAGCTGTGGTAGTGGCTGTAGCCCTTGTAGAATGAGGCCTTATGTTCTGTGGAATTTGCTTTCCATGGTAGGAGTAACAGAATCTATGCAATTTCCTATCCACTTGGAGATTGTCTGTTTGGAAATTGCTTTTCCTTCCCTTCCTGTTGCATATGCTACTAGAAGCTGGTCAGTTTTTCTATTGCCCTTGGTTCTGTCCAGGTAGTAGCGAACTGTCTATGTACATCCAAGGTAGGCAGCAGCCTTTCCACCCTGTTCTGTGGATTGGGAAAGAAGGTAGGTAGGTGGATTGCCTGGTTTAGAGACACTCTGGATACCACCTTAGGCATAAATGTAGGATTAGTTCTCATGGACACTCTATCTTGATGGAAGATTAGGAAGGGTTGTACTGCCATTAAAGCCTGTAATTCCGAAACCCTTCTTGCTGAAGTAATTGCCAGCAGGAAAGCAGTTTTCCAGGATAGGTGTTGAAGATCTGCTGTTGCTGCTGGTTCGAATGGAGGGAGTGTCAATTTTTCTAGCACAAAGTTCAAGTCCCATGCTGGTAATGGTGGTTTCCTAGGAGGTTTTACATTCTTAATTCCTCTCAGAAACTGCCTGAGTAGAGGGTGTGAGAAGACAGGGGGATCGAAGCTGTATTCTGCAGAAATAGTTGATGCATGTATCTTGATGGAGGAATAGGACAGGCCTGTATGGAGAAGCTCTGCCAAATACTCCAGGATGTTGGCAATATCTACCTTTGACACATCTTTCCCTCTTTCAGTACTCCAAATGACAAACCTTTTCCATTTTCCTGCATAGTTCCTTCTTGTTGAAGGTCTCTCAAGGATAATGTCTTTAACCCTTTGGGATAAATCTGGGTTAGTTGCTCTTATGTAATGTTCCAGGCAGTCAGTTGCAGAGTTTTCAGGTTTGGATGCAGGATGTTGTAGTCGCTCTGAGTTAACATCAAAGGAATCAGGGGTAGTGTCCACGTTCCCCCCCCGAGACATGCTCCTCAGTAATGGATACCAATGTTGTCTTGGCCAATTTGGAGCTATCAGAATTATCCTTGGACGTTCCTCTTTGATTTTCAGTAGTACCTTGTGCATCAAAGTAAGAGGTGGAAATGCATATGCTGTCAGGCCTTTCCAACTGAAGGACAGAGAGTCCACCTTCCAAGCAAGTGGGTGGTATGTCCTTGTGCAGAATTTCTTGAGCTGGTGATTGAGTGGGGATGCGAATAGGTCTATTTGTGGCATTCCCCATTTCTTTGTGATGGCCTTGAAGATGTCGGGTGTAGCATCCATTCGTGAGCATCCGAGGTAGTTCTGCTTAACATGTCTGCTAGGATGTTTTCTTTTCCCGTACAAATATTGCCTGTAACTGAATGTTGTAACTCAGAGCCATATTCCATAGGTCCAGAGCCATTTGGCATAGGGGGTATGAATGAGTGCCTCCCTGTTTGTTGATGTACCACATGACTGTGGTGTTGTCTGTCCTTATCATCAATTGGCCTTCTTTGAGGAATGGTCTGAAATTCTGGATTGCTAGTTTTACTGCCAGCATTTCTTTTTGATTTATGTGCAGGTGCAGCTGATCTGGAGTCCATAAGCCTTGAATGCACTTGTCCAGCATGTGGGCCCCCCAACCGAGGTCTGAGGCGTCCGTTGTGATGGTTTGGCTTGGTTGAATGCTGTGGAAAGACAAACCTGGGTTTGACTGGCATGCCTGAGCCCACCATAGGAACTTTTGTTTCAGGCATGGGATTAGTGGTATTTTGGTTTCTAAGCTGTGCCTGTGTTGAGACCATAAATTCTTTAGGTACCACTGTAGCTTTCTCATATGAAGTCTGGCATGGGGGACCAGGATTATGCAGGATGCCATGAAGCCCAAGGCCTGCAGTACTTTCCTTGCTGTTAGTTTGTTCTGCTTTGTTAATGCCAAGAAGTAAAGAGGAAGTTGTTCTTGTTTTTCTGCAGTTAGGAATGCCATCTGTTTTACTGTGTCCAATTCTGCACCCAAGAATGTTCTTGTTTGGGATGGTATCAGTCTTGACTTTTTAAATTGACTGTGTATCCCAGGGCTTGTAGTAAGCAAATGACTCTTTGTAAGTCTTGTGTCAGCTTGTTTTTGTTGTCCGCTTGTATCAGGCAGTCGTCCAGGTATGGATAAATTTGGATTCCCTGAAGTCTGCAGTGAGCGATTACTGATGCCAGGCATTTCGTGAACACTCTGGGCAGTAGATAAGCCAAAGGGCAATGCTGAGAATTGATAATGCTCTGATCCTGCAAGAAATCTGAGGTAGCTTCTGCAATTTGGTCGTATGGGGACGTGCAGGTATACCTCCTTGAGATCTAGAGTTACCAGCCAATACTCCTTGCCCAGCATGGGAAGAAGTTGCTGTAGGGTCAGCATTTTGAATTTTGGAACAATGATGAATGTGTTTAAAGCGGACAGGTCGAGAATAGGTCTCCAACTTTTCTCTTTTCTTGGTACTAGAAGAGTCTGGAGTAAAATCCCTTGCCCTGTTCTGTAGGTGGTACCCTTTCCACAGCTCTCATCTTTGTTAATTGAGCTATTTGTTTTAGAGCTTCTGTCTTTTGATTTGGTGGTAGGTTTGGCATTCCTCTTTTCACTGGTAAAGTGTGGAAATGAAACCTGTAGCCTTGGTCTATAGTTTGCAAAATCCACTTGTCTCTTGTGATATAGTGCCAGTTTTTTGAAAATAAGGCTAACTTTCCGCCTAAGGGTGCTGCTATTTGTTCCCTGGTAGGCGTGTCAGAGCCAAGTCACTGTGATTGTCCTGTTGCAGTGGTAGTGGTTGTATCTGTGCCTCGTTGGTTATTGCCTTGCCACTGGCGTCCCTGTAGGCACCTCCTCTGGATTGATTTCTGCCTCTTGAACGCCTATTCCTGCCTCTCTGAGTTTTAGAGGAGTCTGGAAAGGACCAATTTTGGAAGGCCAGTTCCTGCTAAACCTTGGGGCTGAACCTGTAAGAAATCTTTAACTGTTTGTACAGATTTTGCCTTCTCTTCCATTTTCTTCATTACCTGTTGGGCAGGAGATCCAAATAGACTGACCTTATCCATAGGAGCATCTAATAGCTTTGCTTTAACATGATCCGGCAAGACCTGTTCTTTCAACCATGCATGCCTTCTTATAACTGTGCCAGTCATGGCTGATCTAAATGAAGCCTCCAGTGCATCATAGCCACATTTTAAAGAATGGTTACTAACCTGCTGAATGTTATTCACCATTTCTAGAACATATTTCTTATCTAAGGAATCATCAGAGGACAGTTTCTTAGTTAACTGATCAAGCATAAACTCTTGGTATTGGATCATATGAAACTGACAGTTCAAAGCTCTAGCTGAGAGAGTAGCAGAGGTGTATACTTTTTACCCCATCTCTCTAAGGACCTGGATTCCCTTTCAGAAGGAGGGTTTTTCGCTGAGGTCGAAGCTACTGCCTTAGGCCCCTGGGAGATAGTCTCAGGATCTGCAAAAGGAGCCTTATATAAGTGGTGATGAGTGTCCGGGACCCTGTAAAACCTATGGGCTGGAGGTAAAGTATCAAGAGCAGTGCAAGCATCATTAAATGTATCATCCACAACAGGAAGAACTGGAGGTATAGCTAAAGGCCTATGTTGCGGTAAGTGTAAAAAGGTCCTAAGCCTTTTCCTTGAGTCTGAGAAATCTTGTCCCTGCCATTGGAATTGCTCTCTCATGGCATGTAAGGTTTCCCCAAAGGAAAATTCCTCTGGTGGAGAGGCAGAAGGAATCGATTCTTCAGCATCGGAATCTTCATAAGTAGAAAAAGGAGCCTCTGGATGGTCTGTATTGTCTGTATCATCAGAAGAGTCATCTGAGGACACTGGCTCAGGGGGCTCTGCTCTAGGTCTCTTTTCTGGAGGTTGAGAGGCCCTGTCTGGGTGAGATTGGGATCCCCTTATTAAAGAGATGAGATCCTCTGCCAGAGTAAGCATTTGAGAACTGGAACTGGGCCTGTGAGAGGGGGGCTTAACAGGCACAGACTTAGCAGTTTTGGCTGCTTTAGCCCTGGCAAAGGCCTTTATAGACATGGCTGCAGGAGGCCTAGCAGCACCACGTGCTGGGGTAGAGACATCCAAAGGGATGGTGTCCGATAATTCTTGAGAAACCACAGTAGTAGGCAAAACTTCAGAGGCCGATTCAACTAGGGTAGAAGGGGCCTCGGTAGTAGTCATGGATTCGGCTGAAGATTGACCCGTTTGCTCGGTTTCGCCACACTCGCGGTTTGCTTAACCGTGGTTTTGGCCGAAACCGCGGACCGCGAGTGTCGGTCCTTTTCTTTGCGTTTCTTTACAATTTGAGTAGTCGGAGGATCCGATGGCATAATGTATGCAAAATCTGAGCCGAAAAACTGTTCAGCAAACTCCGACCGGCGTAGCGTTCGGTTGAAGAAGCACAGGCTAAACAAGCTGCTACTGGTCTGGGCCTAAACAAGGGAAGCAGTAAGAGTGGACATCTTTATGAGGTATTTGTTTCCCACAAGTTAAACAGTTAATGACATTTTCTGACATCGGCTGAGGGAAGAAAGAGTGCTTTTAGAAGTCTTTAGTATTCGAAGTAGTAATCTCTGGATCTGACCGACCGGCACTTGCGAACAGCTTCTGCTTGCAAGAAAGACTGAGGAAAATGGCGTCGGCTGATGCCTTTATACCCGAAGACCTGCAGTGATGACGTCGGGTGAAGTGCGACACCAGCCGAGGCCAGACCCAGACTTTGGAATCCGGCCGACCGAAGGGCTGCCTGACGACAGGACAACCCATTTGTAAGGACTGCAGATGCATCCTTGAAGGACATCTAACCAGTTGCTTCAGCAACATAAACAAACTCTACAACAGAAAAAAAAAAGAATTCTTTCAAGTATACAGTAAATCTAAGGTTCCTTAAAATCAAGGATAACAGTAGAAAACTGACTAAAAACTTAAAAAAAAAAAAACATCAGGAATGCTAAGGCACCCCATGAACTAAAGCTGGTGAGTGAAGCTAAGGATAACTACAAATCTTTCTTTAGTTATATTAAGAAACTAAGAAATAAACACCCAACATTTCTCCAAACTTATTCAAGGTGGTACCACCTTCTCTGACCCTTTAGGTATTGCCAACATACAGGTCAATATAATTTTGTGCCACCTTCACCCCAAAAGTACAAAAATGACTATTCAAAGCCCACTTATCCATGAAGCCTCCAGACCACCCCCACCATAAAGTACAGTTTTGTACCTACCATAAATGTAGATGTCCGATAGATATGCAACTGCAGTCCTGACATATGGGTTGTCCTGCCTCAGGCAGCCCTTCGGTCGGCCAGATTCCAAAGTCTGGGTCTGGCGTCGGCCGATGTCGCCTCCTCCCCGACGTCAGAGCGGCTGGAGTATAAAGGCATCAGCCGACGCCATCTTCTTCAGTGTTTCTTGCCCCAGATGCCAGGTGCCCTCCAATGAAGGCTAAATTTGGTGAATGGATAAACAGATAAACCAGACATGCTCAACAGTAATAAACAGATACACCATAACATATATCCCCAGCTGATAGGTAAGGGGAGAAAGGACCCAAAAGGGGAAAAACAGAGGGGTAGGAGGGAGGGAAAACCTGACTGCAGTTGCATATCTATCGGACATCTACATTTATGGTAGGTACAAAACTGTACTATGTCCTTCAAGAATGCAACTGCAGTCCTGACATATGGGTTGAATACCATAGCCAAGGTGGGGGTGGTAGGACTAAGCAAGAGATGGTGTAGCTAGAAGGCCTTGCAGGACTGCCAAAGCAAAGCCTGCTTGGGATCTGGAGTATAATGGCAGGTTGTAGTGTTTGGTAAATGTATGCACGGAGCTCCATGTAGCAGCCTCTAGAATATCTTTTGTAGCCACTCCTCTTAGAAAGGCTGTGGAGGTGGCCATAGCTCTGGTGGAGTGTGGTCTAATATTAGCTGGCACACTTTTCCCATGAAAAGAATAACAGAATCTGATGCAGTGTCCAATCCATTTTGAGATAGTTTGTTTGGTGACTGCTTTTCCTTGCACTCCAGCAGCATAGGCTACAAACAGTTGGTCAGCCTTCCTGGTGGACTTTGTTCTGTCCAAGTAGTAGCGTAGTTGTCTGTGAATGTCTAAAGTATGCAGCAGCCTTTCCCCTTTATTTTGAGGGTTAGGAAAGAAAGTAGGCAGGTGAATTGCTTGGTTTAAAGACACTCTGGATATAACCTTAGGCATGAACGAAGGATTGGTCCTAAGGGAAACTCTGTCCTGATGAAAGATGAGAAAGGGAGGAACTGCCATGAGGGCCTGTATCTCCGAGACTCTCCTTGCTGAGGTGACTGCCAACAGGAAGACCATTTTCCAAGAGAGAAATTGCATTTCTGAATATGCTGCTGGTTCAAAAGGAGGAAGAGTTAATTTTTCCAAGACGTAATTGAGGTCCCATGCAGGAATTGGTAGCTTCCTTGGAGGTTTGATATTCTTTATGCCTCTTAGAAGCTGTCTTAGCAAGGGATGCGAAAACACAGGTGGATCACAGTTGTAATGTGCTCAGATAGCTGAAGCGTGGATTTTGATGGAAGAGTATGAGAGGCCACTGTGAAACATTTCTGCCAAGTATTCTAATATCTGAGGTATATTCATCAATGATGCATCCTGGCCCTTGTTGACATTCCAGATGGTGAATCTCTTCCATTTGGCCGAATAGGTTTTTCTGGTGGAAGGTCTGCGTGCCTCCAGCAAAATTTCCTGAACTTTTTCGGAGAGGGAGTCCTGGGTCTGAGTCATGGAACTCTCCAAGCTGTCAGCTTTAAGGTTTGCAGGTTCTGATGAACAGTCTTGTAACTGTGTTGAGTCAGGAGCAGAGGCCATTGAGGCAAGGGCCACGGTTTGGTGTGAGTTATGCTCAGTAGTAGTGGGTACTAGTGTTGCCTTGGCTAGTCTGGAGCTATCAAGATTCCTCTTGGTTGTTCTGCCTTGATCTTCAGTAACACCTTGGTGAGCAAAGGTAGAGGAGGGAATGCATAAATTGTTAGGGCATTCCAGCTGAAGGAAAGAGCATCCGTTCTCCAAGCTAGAGGATGGTGTATCCTTGTACAGAACCTTTCCAGGTGATGATTGAGATGAGATGCAAAGAGGTCTATGTCTGGTCTTCCCCATGCAGATGCTATTTGTGAGGAAAATGCGTGGGTGTAGCATCCATTCGTGTGGATCCAAGAAATTTCTGCTCAACCTGTCTGCCAGAACATTGTCCTTGCCCGGAACAAACTGGGATTGCAAGTAGATGTTCAGTTTCAGGGACTTTTCCCAAAGAATCATTGTTAGTCTGCAGAGGGGGTAGGAATGAGTGCCCCCTTGTTTCTTTATGTACCACATGACAGTGGTGTTGTCTGTCCTTATTAGCAGATGACCTTGCTGTAGAGATTTTCCAAAGGCTTCTATTGCATGCATCACTGCCAACATCTCTTTTTGATTTATGTGTTGATGCATCTCCATGGGAGTCCATTGCCCTTGGATGCATCTGCTGTCCATGTGCGCCCCCCATCCAAGGTCTGAGGCATCTGTTGTAATAGTTTGACTTGTTGGAGGTTTGTTGAAAAGCATGCCTTCGTTTAAGTGACTTGCTTGAGCCCACCACAAAAATTCCCTTTGCAGGCATGGTATGAGTGGTATTATGTCTTCTAGGTTGTGGCTGTGCTGCGGCCACAAGCTTTTTAGGTACCATTGCAGCTTTCTCATGTGTAGTCTTGCCAGAGGGATTAGAAGAATGCAAGATGCCATGAACCCCAGGGCCTGCAGGGTCTTCCTTGCGGTCAGGTGGGTTAATTTTGCTAGGCCTTTGAAGTAAGCTGTTAAATGCTCTTGTTTCTCCTCTGTGAGGAAAGCCATTTGTAGCTGTGTGTCCAGTTTTGCTCCTAGAAATATAATCTCTTGGGATGACAGTAATCTTGATTTTTGAATGTTGACTGTGTATCCCAAAGCCTGCAGCAATTGAATGACATAATCCAAGTGTTTTATCAAGGTCTGTTTGCTGTCTGCTTGTATTAGGCAGTTGTCCAGGTAAGGGTATATTTGAATCCCTGAGTCTGCAATGTGCCACTACTGATGCCAGGCATTTCGTGAATACTCTGGGCGCAGTAGATAAGCCAAACGGCAATGCTGAGAATTGGTAGTGCTCTGTTCCTGCAAGAAATCTGAGGTATCTTCTGCAACTGTGTCTGATAGGGACATGCAGGTATGCCTCCTTGAGGTCCAGAGTAACCAGCCAAGACCCCTTGCCCAGCATGGGAAGAAGTTGCTGTAACGTCAGCATCTTGAATTTTGGCACCATGAGAAAAGTATTTAGAACGGACAAGTCCAATATAGGCCTCCATTGTTTTCTTTTCTTGGAACAAGGAACAGTCTTGAATAAAATCCCTGGCCTTGTTCCTGAGGAGGAACCTTCTCTATTGCTTTTATTTGTAACAGCTTTGAGACTTCTATGAGTGCCTCTGCCCTTTGATTTTGTGGCAGGTTTGGCATGCCTTGTCCTGTTGGTAAGGTATGGAAGTGGAACCTGTAACCTCCGTCTATTATGTCCAGAATCCAATTGTCCTTTGTTATAATGTGCCAGTTTTTTGAGAATAGAGATAATTTTCCGCCTAGAGGTGCTTCTCTTTGAGCCTTGGTAGGCAGAGTGAGAGGTAAGTCATTGTGATTGTCCTTGTGGTGCAGGTGAACTACCTGTGCCACTTCTCCGATTTGGTGGTTGCCATTGGCGGCCCCTGTAGGAGCCTCGGTATTGCCCTCTACCTCGTGCACGCCTGTTCTTTCCCCTTTGGAACTTGTCAGAGTCTGGAAAGGACCAATTCTTTGAAGGCCAATTCCTGCTGAACCTTGGTGGCTGAACCTGGAGGAAATCCTTTACTGGCTGCACTGATTTTGCCTTCTCTTCAACAGATTTCAACACATCCTGAGCATTAGCACCAAAAAGCTTCTGTTTATCCAGAGGTGTGTCCATGAGCTTTACTTTAACATGATCTGGAAGTGGCTGTTCTTTCAACCAAGCATGTCTACGGATAACAGCCCCTGTCATAGCTGTCCTACATGAAGCCTCCAATGCATCATAACCACACTGTAGAAAATGATTATTAACCTGCTGGGTATTATGAACCAAATCCTGCAATGCCTTTCTATCTATAGGCTCAGGAGAGGCTATCTTTTTCTGCAAATCATCCAGTAAATAATCCTGGTACTGAAACATATGAAAAAGGCAGTTAAGTGACCTCATGGCAAGGGTGGAAGAAGTATAGACTTTTTTACCCCATCTCTCCAGGGACCTTGCTTCCCTGTCAGCTGGCAGAGGATTCTTGGCTGCGGAGGTAGCCACTCCTTTGGGGCCCTGTGAAATAGTTTCTAGATCCACAGAGTGGGCCTTAAAGAGATGCTTGTGAGTGTCAGGGACCCTGTAATATCGGTCTGGCTTGACAGGAGCAGGAGGCAGAGAATCAGGGGAAGCACTGGAGTCGGAGAAAACATCATCCAGGACATCCAAGACTGGAGGGATAGCTAAAGGTCTGTGCTGGGGTAACTTAAGGAAGGTACGTAGCCTTTTCCTAGAATCAGAAAATTCCTGACCCTGCCACTTAAAGTGTTCCCTCATGGAGTGGAGGACTTCACCGAAAGAAAAATCCTCTGGAGGAGAGGCAGAGGGAAAAGATTCCTCAGCATCAGAGTCCTCATAAGCCTGGAAGGATTCTTCTTGGGTATCTGAATGCTCTGAATCCCCAGAGACAGAGAGGTTGTCTGCCTGCTCAGTTCTAGGCCTTTTTTCTGCAGGCGGCTGAGAACCTCTGTCTGGGTGAGGCTGAGACCCCCTGATAAGAGAGATAAGATCTGCAGCCAGAGACATGATTTGTTTGTCAGAAGAAGGGGCCTGAGAAGAAGGTTTAGGATGGGCCTTGGCCTGGCTGGCGGCCTTAGCACATGCAAAGGCCTTGATTGACATGGATACAGGAGGCCTAGCTGCCCCACGTGCAGGGGTAACTTTGTCCACAGGAATGGTGTCGGGTAGATCCGGAACTTCGGTTTCCGGAGGAAAATCAACAACCGGCACCGGTGTAGTCTCGGAGACCGAGGGATGAGTTAACACAGTGTAGTCAGCCTGGAGCGGTTGAATTACCACTTCCGAAGGGACCGAAGCACTCGCGGAGGGCTTAGGCGTTATATCGGTGGAAGACACGGGCCGAGGATGTCGGTCCCGGTCCTTTCGTTTTTTGGTGGTTTGTGCTGTCGGTTGTTCCGACGGCATGTTGTAAGCGAAGGATTCGCCAAAAAAGTCTTTGGCAAACTCTGCCCGGCACCTGAGAGTGCGCTTATTAAAGCAAGCACAGGCAGCACAGGCCGAGACGTCGTGGTCTGGGCCCAGGCAAGGGAGGCAGTAAGAATGAAAGTCCTTATGAGGTATTTGTTTACCACAAGACAAACAATTATTAACTTTCTCAATTTGTTCAGACATGGGCTGAGGCAAGAAAAAATGTTCCCCAACGGGGTACTTAGCTTTTAGATGACTTCGGTAACTGAAAACACAGGAGCTGACCAACCGGCACTTGCGAACTGCTTCTGCTTCGGGCACCGAGTGGCAAGAAAGACTGAAGAAGATGGCGTCGGCTGATGCCTTTATACTCCAGCCGCTCTGACGTCGGGGAGGAGGCGACATTGGCCGACGCCAGACCCAGACTTTGGAATCTGGCCGACCGAAGGGCTGCCTGAGGCAGAACAACCCATATGTCAGGACTGCAGTTGCATTCTTGAAGGACATCCAAAGATCTTGTACTAAATGCACTAATAAACAGTACCAAGCAAGCCTTAGTGGGGTCATTCTGTAAACTATTTAATCTGAAATTAGCCACTGGCTTTAGCTCTGATGCTTGGAACATGGCAGTGCAAAAGCCACTCCTTAAGGGTTGCCCCACCACTGACCCCAGAAATTACAGGTCAATGAGACTGATATGTCTCATATGCAAAGTCATGGAGCATACTATAACTGACCTGGTTAAGTGCAACATTAGACAACTTATCAGGCTAGTCTCACAGCAGTTTGGCTTTGTTTAGGTTACATACTGTCTACTGATTACCTTCTTTGAAAGAAAGTCAAGCTGACAACAACGACCATACTGTACACATGGCATACCACAACCTTACCAAGGCCCTTGAAGCCACACTCCATGCTACCATAACTCGTAAGCTAAATGCATTACAAACAGATCCCTATGTGCCAACCTTCCACCTAGCATATTACACAGACAATGCCCCAATAAAAAATGAGAACATTTTTAGAGACCTAGGTACTTAATTCCTTCTCCTTTTACCATCATGTAATGACAGTTGTCAGGAAGTACTTCTAATTATCCCCGTCACAATTTGCTATCTTCTCAATCTAAGGACATTGTCCCATTATATTTAGCACTGATTTGGCCAGTTACTGAATAGAGTGCCCCTTCAGGTTGTACTTCAACAGGCGAGTCAAACATCTACAAAGACTCCATAAGCCCCTAACTAAGATCCCTGGCTTAAAAACCCTTCACCACATGAAAAGACTAAGACAATGAATTACAGGACAGTGATTTCAGACTCTAGAGGGGAGATCTATGCCCTGCCTTTCAAGCAATTAGTGACCCATTTATCCAGGATCTTTGGTATCCATACAAATTGAACAGTCCCACAACTATCAGAACAAGGGATCTAAATATTCACCAACAAACAGATAAAACAAGGTCGACAGATAGGTTCATTACATAGTACCTTCCCAATCCATGGAACAGTACTTCTCTGCAATCCATGGAATAGTACTTCTCTGCAAATTAAACAATGTGGTACATTATCTTTTTTTCAACTGGACAATTAGATGAGCATTTACAAATTCACCCCTGGATTTACTGGCCTGACCCTCCGTGAGGCAGAAGTTCAGTCTGAGGGTAGTTATGCCAAGGCAAAAGTGGTCCCAAGACTTATTGCCTTGCATTTCCTAGGAGACAGATGGGAAAAATTAACAAAAAAGAGTTCAGTATACAGATAAGACAGGAAAAGTACAGTTGTGTACACTTACAATAAATGTAGATGTTCGAGTGAAATCACTGTTGCAGTCCTCACATATGGGTTACCTGGTTCCCAGTAGCACTCAGTCGACCCGAATACCAGAGTCCTTGGTATATGACATTGGCTGCCGCTGGTTGTGAAACTGTCAATACGTCAGGTATAAAGGGAGACAGCCGACGCCATTTCCTCAGTTTATTTTTACTTAACTGTCAGGAGCCCCCAAAAGAAGGCTAACCCAGGAATGGTAGCACCCTGGACATGTCATACAAAAAGTAAAAATCTACAGTCTGTGCCTTAGGAAAAAAGGGGGAATGGAGGGTGGGAAACCAGGACTGCAACAATGAATACACTCGAACATCTACATTTATGTAAGTGTACACAACTGTACTATGTTCTTCGTGTTTTACTGTTTCAGTCCTCACATATGGGTTGATTCACAAAGCCTAGTAAGAAGACAAAGGGTGGAGGAAGAATTACAGATTAAGGGTTGGTAAGGAGGCTTTGCAAAACTGCAGAGGCAAAACGAACCCTGGATTTAGAAAACAAAGGTAGACTGTAATGTTTTGTGAAAGAATGGACAGAAGACCAAGTAGCTGCTTCTAGAATGTCCTTAGTATGCACACCTCTCAGAAAGGCTGCAGAGGTAGAGGCTGCTCTAGTACAATGGGTTCCAATACCCTGAAGGGGAACCTTCCCATGCTGCAGGTAACAAAAGTGAATACAATGTGCAATCCATTTGTAGATGGTTTGTTTCAAAATAGCTTTACCCTGAGCCCCAGGAGCAAAACTAACCAACAACTGTTCAGACTTCCGAAAGGGTTTAGTCCTGTTTAAGTAAAATCTCAGCTGTCTATGCACATCAAGAGAGTGCAGAATCCTTTCCCCATTATTTTGGGGACTGTTGAAAAATGTAGGCAGATGAATAGACTGGTTATGGGTCAGACTGGAAACCACCTTAGGCATAAAGGAGGGATTAGTTCTCAGAGAAACCCGATTTGCATGAAAAATAATGAAAGGTTCTACTGCCATTAAGGCTTACAGCTCCGAAACCCTTCCAGCAGAAGTAATAGCCAAAAGAAAGGCAGTCTTCCAGGAAAGAAATTTTAATTCTGCAGAGGCAGCAGGTTCAAAGAGAGGTAGAGTAAGCGTTTCCAGGACAAAATTAAGATCCCAAGCAGGATTAGGAGCTCTTCCGGGAGGTCTAAGATTGCTAGCTCCACTCAGGAACTGCTTCATCAAGGGATGAGAAAAAAATGGGGTGTTCAAAACAACAATGAGCATGTACTGCTGAAGCGTGAATCTTGACTGATTCAAATGAAAGTCCACCATTAAGCAAACCTGCTAGATAATCAAGTATGAGGGAAAGAGAAGGATGAGAAGAGTCTTCTCCTTTAGCCTGCATCCAAGAGCAAAATCTCTTCCATTTATCTGCATAGGATTCCTGGTGCTAGGCCTCCTGGCCTCATGAAGAACTTCAACCACCTGCTGGGAAAGATTTAAAGTATTAGCCAGGCAGTCAAATGCAGAGTTTGAAGATGAGGATGAAGGAACTTTCCCCCTCCCCGAACCAACAGATCTGGTACTAAGGAAATATGCCACGGCTGAGCTTGGGAAAGGCTGCGAAGAAGGGATACCAGTGCTGCCTGGGCCAATCTGGAGCTATAAGAATAGCCTTTGGTTTTTCGCCCCTTACCTTCAGCAGCACTCTGGGAAGAAGAGACGCAGGAGGGAAGGCATAAGTTGAGAGTTGTGTCCATGGGAAGGACAACGCATCCACACTCCAAGCTTTGCTGTGAAACTCCCTGGTACAGAAGGTTGGAAGGGGATGATTAGTGAGAGAGGAGAAAAGATCCACTTGTGGGGTGCCCCAATGATGAGTGATGCGATGGAAAATGTCACTGCTCAGTTGTCACTCGTGAGGATCCAGAACATGTCTGCTCAAATGATCCCCCAAAGAAGTTTAGCCTCCCTGGAAGATACTATCCTATTAGATGCAAGCCCATGGATGCTGCTATGGACCATGGTCTCATGCTTTGTCTGCACAAGGGGTAAGAGCGAGTCCCCCCTTGCTTGTTGATGTACCACATGACTGTGGTATTGTCTGTCCTGATCAGCAGAGTCCCAGGATAGAGTAGGTCCTTGAAAGTCAGCAAAGCCTGCTGCACTGCCATCAACTATTTCAAGTTTATGTGGAGATGAATCTGGTGGGTGCTCCAAGTCCCCTGTATGCCCCTGCCCCCCAGATGAGCTCCCCATGCAACATCTGAGGCATCTGTGGTGAGAGTCTAATGGGCAGGCAGTGGGCGGAAAGGCAGACCCTTGTTCTGAGAACAGGCGTTGCCCACCAGAGGAACTCCATTTGAAGACAGGGAATCAGGGGAAGAATCAAGTCCAAGTCCTGTGTGTGTTGACACTGAAGGTTCTTGAGGTACCATTGAAGTTCTCATATGCAGCCTTGCATATGGGATCATCAAAATACATGAAGCCATGAACCCTAATGCTTGCAGGAATTGCCTTTCAGAGAGCTGGGTCATAATTGCCAAGTTCATGAAGTAAGCGAAAAGATGATATTGATTCTGTTGAGGGAGGAATACCGTCTGGGTGGCTGTATTCAGACTCGCTCCCAGGAAAACAATCTCCCTTGAAGGAATCAACTTTGACTTCATTTCGTTGAGAGTGTAACCCAAAGAGGTGAGAATGTTCTTCATGAAATCCAAATCCTTTTCTAGTTGTTCTAGGGAGTTTGCTTGAATGAGACAGTCGTCCAGGTAAGGATAAATTTGAATGTTTCTCTGCCTGCAAAAAGCAATGGCTGGAGCCAGGCACTTCGTAAAAACTCTGGGAGCAGTAGATAACCCAAAGGGCAATACAGGGAATTGAAAGTGTTGCTCCCCAGCCCTGAAGCGAAGGAACTGCCTGCAACTTTCCATTATTGGAATGTGCAGATAAGCCTCCTTGAGATCCAAAGTTACCAGCCATGAATCCTTAACCCAGCATTGGTAGTAATTGTTGAACAGTGAGCATCTTGAATTTGGGAATCAATAGAAAAGTGTTTAGAATAGACAGATCCAGAATAGAGCGCCAGGTGCCCCCCTTTCTTGGGTACCAGAAAAAGCCTTGAATAAAAACCTAGGCCTGCATGATTTGCAGGAAAGTACAGTTTTGTACCTACCATAAATGTAGATGTCCGATAGGCATGCATCTGCAGTCCTTACAAATGGGTTGTCCTGTCGTCAGGCAGCTCTTCGGTCGGCCGGATTCCAAAGCCTGGGTCTGGCCTCGGCTGGGGTCGCACTTAACCCGACGTCACAGCTGCAGTTCTTCGGGTATAAAGGCATCAGCCGACGCCATTTTCCTCAGTGTTTCTTGCCCCAGATGCCAGGTGCCCTCTAGGAAGGCTAAATTTGGATAAATGCAAATGGTTCCAAATAGTAGAGAGCAAACAAAAAATAAGCATGTATGTACATATATACAAACAAATACACCATAATAGATTCCCCCAGCCAGCTACAAGATGGGCAAATACCCTAGGAGTACCACAGAGGGGAAGGAGGGTGGGTAATCCTGACTGCAGATGCATGCCTATCGGACATCTACATTTATGATAGGTACAAAACTGTACTATGTCCTTCAAGGATGCATCTGCAGTCCTTACAAATGGGTAGAATACCATAGCCAAACTGGGGAGGAGGAGAAATAAGATTATGGTGTAGTTAAGATCCCTTGCAAAACAGCAGTGGCAAAACCTGCTCGGGATCTGGAGTATAAAGGTAAATTATAATGCTTGGCAAATGTATGCACGGAGCTCCAAGTAGCAGCCTCTAAAATGTCTTTGGTAGCCACTCCTCGTAGAAAAGCTGTGGTAGTGGCTGTAGCCCTTGTAGAGTGAGGCCTGATGTTTTCTGGAGTTTTATTCCCATGGTAGGAGTAACAAAATCTAATGCAATTTCCTATCCACTTAGAGATGGTCTGTTTTGAAATTGCTTTTCCTTCCATTCCTGTTGCATATGCTACCAGTAGCTGGTCAGCTTTTCTATTGCTCTTGGTCCTGTCCAGGAAGTAGCGTAATTGTCTATGTACATCCAAGGTATGCAAAAGTCTTTCTCCCCTGTTCTGTGGGTTGGGGAAGAATGTAGGTAGGTGGATAGCTTGATTTAAGATACCCTGGAGACCACCTTTGGCATAAAAGTAGGATTTGTTCTCATGGACACTCTATCTTGATGGAAGATCAGGAAGGGCTGTACTTCCATTAATGCCTGTAGCTCAGATACCCTTCTTGCTGAAGTGATTGCAAGCAGGAAGGCAGTTTTCCATGATAAGTATTGTAATTCTGCCGTTGCTGCTGGTTCGAAAGGAGGGAGTGTCAACTTTTCTAGCACAAAGTTCAAGTCCCATGCTGGCAATGGTGGCTTCCTAGGTGGTTTTACATTTTTAATTCCTCTCAGAAACTGCCTGAGCAGAGGATGTGAGAAGACTGGAGGATCCAAGTTGTATTCTGCTGAAATAGCTGATGCATGAATCTTAATGGAAGAATAGGACAGGCCGTTGTGGAAGAGCTCTGCCAAGTATTCCAGGATGTTGGCTATGTTTACCAGTGACACATTTTCTCCTTTTGCAGTACTCCAAATGTGATATCTTTTCCATTTTGCTGAAAATTTTTTTCTTGTTGAGGGTCTGCGAGCCTCCAAGATAATGTCTTTAACCCTTTGGGATAAATATGGGTTATTTGGTGTTATGCAATGTTCCAGGCAGTCAGCTGCAGTGTTTTCAGGTTTGGATGCAGGGTGTTGTAGTTGTTCTGTGTTAACAGTAAGGGAACTAGGGGTAGAGGCCATATTTGTTCCCGAGACATGCTCCTCAGTAATGGGTACCAATGAGCTATCAGGATGATCCTTGGACGGTCCTCTTTGATCTTCAATAGCACCTTCTGCATCAAAGGAAGTGGTGGGAATGCATATGCTGTCAGGTTTTTCCAACTGAAAGATAGGGAGTCCACTTTCCAAGCAAGTGGGTGGTACGTCCTTGTGCAGAATTTCTTCAGTTGGTGATTGCGTGGGGATGCAAATAAGTCTATTTCTGGTAGTCCCCATTTTCTTGTAATGGTTTTGAAGATGTCCGGATGCAGCATACATTCGTGGGCATCCGTGGTAGTTCTGCTTAGTATGTCTGCCAGAATGTTTTCTTTTCCTGGCACAAAAATTGCTTGTAACTGAATGTTGAAGCTCAGGGCCACATTCCAGAGGTCCATTGCCATCCGGCATAGAGGGTGCGAATATGTGCCTCCCTGTTTGTTGATGTAACACATAACTGTGGTGTCGTCTGTCCTTATCAACAGTTGACCTTGTCGAAGAAGTGGTCTGAATGTCTGAATTGCCAGTTTTACTGCCAGCATTTCCTTTTGATTTATGTGTAGGTGCAGTTGGTCTTGAGTCCATAAGCCTTGTATGCACTTGTCCAGCATGTGCGCCCCCCAACCGAGGTCTGAGGCGTCCGTTGTGATGGTCTGGCTTGGTTGAGTGCTGTGGAAGGGCAGTCCTTTGTTTGATTGACAGGCCTGAGCACACCATTGCAATTCTTGCTTCAGGCATGGGATTATTGGAATTTGGGTTTCTAGGCTGTGCTTGTGCTGAGACCATAAATTCCTTAGGTACCACTGTAACTTTCTCATATGCAGTCTGGCATGTGGAATTAATATTATGCAGGATGCCATGTAACCGAGAGCTTGCAGGACTTTTCTTGCTGTTAGCTGGTTCTTCTTTGTTAATGCCAAGAAGTAGAGAGGTAGTTGCTCCTGTTTTTCTACTGTTAGGAATGCCATTTGTTTTGATGTGTCCAGTTCTGCACCCAAAAAGGTTATCCTTTGGGATGGTATCAGCCTTGACTTTTTTATATTGACTGTGTATCCCAGAGCTTGCAGTAGATAAATGACCCTTTTCAAGTCTTCTGCTAGCTTGTTTTTGTTGTCCGCTTGCAACAGGCAGTCGTCCAGGTAAGGGTAGATTTGGATTCCCTGAAGCCTGCAATGAGCAATTACTGATGCCAGGCATTTCGTGAACACTCTGGGTGCAGTAGATAAGCCAAAGGCCAATGCTGAGAATTGATAATGCTCTGATCCTGCAAGAAATCTGAGGTATCTTCTGCAATTTGGTCGTATGGGGACGTGCAGGTATGCCTCCTTGAGATCTAGAGTTACCAGCCAAGACTCCTTGCCCAACATGGGAAGAAGTTGCTGTAGGGTCAGCATTTTGAATTTTGGGACAATGAGGTATGTGTTTAAAGCGGACAGATCGAGAATAGGTCTCCATTGGTTTTCTTTTCTTGGTACCAGGAAGAGCCTGGAGTAAAATCGTTGTCCGAGTTATTTGTTTTAGAGCTTCTGCCTTTTGATTTGGAGGAAGGTTTGGCATTCCTCTCTTCTTTGGTAGAGTATGGAAGTGAAACCTGTAACCTTGGTCTATTGTCTGCAAAATCCACTTGTCTCCTGTGATGTAATGCCAGTTTACTGAAAATAAGGCTAGTTTCCCGCCTAAGGGTGCTTCTAGTTGTTCCCTGGTAGGCGGTGCCAGAGCCAAGTCACTGTGATTGTCCTGTAGTAGTGGTGGCGGCTATATCTGTGGCTGTACCTCGCTGGTTGTTAGCCTGCCACTGACGTCCCCTGTAGGCACCTCTGGATTGACCTCTGCCTCTTGAGCGCCTATTCCTGCCTCTCTGAGCTCTGGAGGTGTCTGGAAAGGACCAATTCTTGGAGGGCCAATTCCTGCTAAACCTTGGAGGTTGGACCTGTAAGAAATCTTTGATTGTCTGGACCGATTTTGCCTTCTCTTCCATCTTCTTCAGCACCTGTTGTGCAGGAGAGCCAAACAAATTGATCTTGTCCATGGGAGCATCTAGTAGCTTTGATTTGACATGGTCTGGTAAGGCCTGCTCTTTTAACCATGCATGTCTTCTGATCACTGTGCCAGTCATGGCTGATCTAAAGGAAGCCTCCAGTGCATCATAGCCGCATGTTAAGGAATGATTACTGACCTGCTGAATGTTATGTACCATTTCCTGAACAGATTTTTTGTCTAATGGTTCATCTGAGGACAGCTGTTTAGTTAATTGGTCTAACATAAATTCTTGATACTGGATCATGTGGAATTGACAGTTCAAGGCCCTAGCTGAAAGAGTAGCAGAAGTGTAAACTTTTTTACCCCATCTCTCTAAGGCCCTGGATTCCCTTTCAGAGGGGAGGGGTTTTTTTGGCAGAGGTAGCTGCTACCGCCTTAGGTCCCTGCGAGATAGTTTGGGATCTGCAAAGGAGCCTTATACAAATGATAATGTGTGTCCGGGACCCTGTAGTACCTATCGGGCTTAGCAGGGGCCGGAGGAAGTGAATCAGGAGCAGTACAAGCATCATTAAATGCATCATCCACAACAGTCAGAACTGGAGGGATGGCTAAAGGCCTATGCTGTGGTAAATGCAGAAAGGTTCTAAGCCTTTTCTAGAGTCTGAAAAATCCTGGCCCTGCCACTGAAATTGTTCCCTCATAGCATGCAAGGTTTCCCCAAAGGAAAATTCCTCAGGCGGAGAGGCAGAAGGAATGGACTCTTCAGCATCAGAGTCTTCATAAGGGGAGAAAGGACCCTCTGGAGGGTTTGAATTATCTGAATCATCAGAGGAGTCATCTGTAGAAACTGGCTCAGGGGCTCTGCTCTAGGCCTCTTCTCTGGAGGTGGGTGAGAAGCCCTGTCTGGGTGAGGTTGGGATCCCGGATCAAAGAAATGAGATCCTCTGCTAGACTAAGCATTTGTGAACTAGAGCTAGGCCTGTGAGAGGGGGTCTTAGCAGGCACAGTTTTGGTAGATTTAGCTGCTTTAGCCCTGGCAAAGGCCTTAATCGACATGGTTGCAGGTGGCCTAGCAGCTCCAAGTGCAGGGGTTGAAATATCCAAGGGGATAGTATCAGATAAATCCTGGGAACCTGCAAGAGCAGGTGGGATTTCAGTAGCCGATTCCACCAGGTTGGATGAGGCCTCGGTGGGAGGTAAGCTTTCGGCTGAAGGAAGAACCGCAAGCTCGGTTTCAGCCGAAACCGAGACACTCGCGGTTGGCTTAACCGGTTTCGCCGAAACCGCAGACCGCGAAGTGTCGGTCCTTTCCTTGCGCTTTTAGATATTTGCGTAGTCGGAGGATCCGGCGGCATAATGTAAGCAAAAGCGGAGCCGAAAAACTCCTCAGCAAATTCCGACCGACGTCTAAGCGTCCGTTGGTTAAAAGAAGCACAGGCTAGACAAGCTGCTACGTCGTGGTCTGGGCCTAAACAAGGTAAGCAGTAAGAGTGGAAATCTTTATGAGGTATTTGTTTCCCACAAGTTAAACAGTTATTCACTTTTTCTGACATCGGCTGAGGCAAGAAAGAGTCCCCAACGGGGTACTTAGCTTTTTAGAAGTCTTCGGTAGTAGTAGAAGTATTCGGTAGTAGTAATCTCTGGTTCTGACCGACCGGCACTTGCGAACAGCTTCTGCTTCGGGCGCCACGTGGCAAGAAAGACTGAGGAAAATGGCGTTGGCTGATGCCTTTATACCTGTAGAACTGCAGCTGTGACGTCGGGTGAAGTGCGACCCCAGCCGAGGCCAGACCCAGACTTTGGAATCCGGCCGACCGAAGGGCTGCCTGACGACAGGACAACCCATTTGTAAGGACTGCAGATGCATCCTTGAAGGACATCTGGCTCTATAGTCCCCATAGTCAGTAGAGAAGAAATTTGAGTTTCTACCTCTGCCCTGAGAGTTCTGGGTATGTCTGGGTACCCTTGTAAAACAGGAAAGGTGTGAAAGTAAAACTTGTAACCTTGGCTTACTATATTGAGAACCCATTTGTCATCTGTGATGGTAGACCATACCTCTGCAAACCTGGCTACCCCCCCCCAAAGGAAACCCAGGGTCCGCAGAGTTAGGCACAAGAAGGCCAGAGTCATTGAGAATGTTTGCTTTGGGAAGCTGACTTAGAACTCCCCGATTTAGCAGAAGAAGAATGCCATTGTTTAGCCCTTTGAGGGGCAGAAGTCTGCCCTCTGGAAGATCTGAAACCCCTAGGCCTAGAGCGACCCTGTTTGCCAGGATCAGGGAAAGACCAATTCTTGAAAGGATAATGCCTACTAAACCGAGGAGGCTGAACCTGAAGTAAATCTTTTACAGCTTGCATAGATTTTGCCTTATTCTCCAACTTCTTTAGTACCTCCTCAGCCTGATTACCAAAAAGAGATAGTCCTTGTGCAAAGGAACATCCAGCAATTTAAATTTAACTGGTTCAGAAAGAGGCTGCTCCCCTGAGCCAAGCATGCCTTCTAATTATGGAACCAGTGGCTGCTGCTCTGCAGGAAGCCTCCAAAGTGTCAAAACCACAGTGAAGTGAATGCTTATTAACTAAAGTGGCAAAATTCAGTAAGTCTTGTAAATCTTTGTTCACTGTCATGGAAGGAATATCTCCACGTTTAGTCTTAATAGCCTCCAAAGTATGCTGCTGATACTTAAGCATGTGAAAAAGACAATTCACGAATCTAATGGCAAGAGTTGCAGAGGTATAGACTTTTTTACCCCACCTGTCCAAGGCCCTAGATTCCTTATCAGAAGGCACAGGGTTACTAGCTATAGTAGCCTTAACACCCTTGGGGCCTTGAGATATAATTTCTGGATCAGCAGAAGGGTTTGTAAAAAGGAATTGATGAGATTCAGGAACCCTGTAATACCCATCAGGTTTTCTGGGGGCAGGAGGGACAGAATTAGGAGTTAAAGAATTTTCCATGAAAACATCATCCGCAAAACTGGAGGTATAGCCAGAGGCTTATGCTGTGGCAAATCTAAAAAAATCCCTGATTCTTTTCTTAGACTGTGGAAAATCCTGACATTCCCATTTAAAATGCTCTCTAAAAGTATTCAAAGCATCCCCAAAGGAAAAATCTTATGGAGGGGATGCAGAAGGGACAGAGTCCTCAGCATCAAAATTCTCAAAGCCAGAAAAAAGTTGAGAACTTCCCTCTTCACCAGCAGAAATACTGGATAATTCAGAATCTGAGACAGACAAATCATCAAGAGATAATTCCCTAGCCCTCTTTGAAGGGGGGAAGACAGCCCCTAATCAGGAAAAGAAGATCACCAGCTATCTTTACCAACTGGGACTGAGGTATAGGAGGGTAGGCAAAAGCCTGCTTGTGAGTAGGTTTCCGGATGGAAGGTTTACTAGCAATCTGGTGGGACTCAGGAGGTCTAGCAACTGCAGAAGTCTAAATTAAGGTAGTCAATCTGGTTCTGGTCTCATGTCGAAAAGAAGAGGCGTCAGTAGCCGGTGCCTGCAAAGCAGCTCCGGACCCATCTGAGGCAGTGACAGGCGGAGGGTCTGAAAATGAAATAGTAGGCTGTGGCATGGAGGACTCCGTAAAGGTCTCAGCAGAGGCTTGCGGCTGAAAATCTGCGGACTGCAGGGGCTGCAAAAGTGCCTCACTGACTACCATTGTGCTGATGACCAATTTCACCAGTGTGTCATCAGTAAATTTAACCCTAGGCCTGTTGCGGTCCTTGTCTTTGCGTTTCCTAGGTATATCCGAAGTTAGGAGACCAGAAGACGCCATACCGACGAACTTAGGCCAGACTCCGAAATGCTTATACAAAATCTTAGCTCTACTGCATATGGTACGCGGGTTAAAGGAAGCCCAGATATCGCAGTTAGGGACGTCGTGCTCAAGACCCAAACAAATTATACAATAGGAAATGAAATCACGGTGCGGAATCAGTTTTCCACAGGCAAGACAGTTAACTTTATCAGACATTCATTAAAGCAAGAAAAGGGGATCCCCAACAGGGTACTTATCTGAAGGCGTCTTCAACTTGGTAGTTGGAAAGCGAAACGAAGGTAAACGGCCGACCGTACTGACATCAGTTTTACAACTGGCGGCAGCCGAAGCATATACCAAGGACTCTGGTATTCGGGCTGACTGAGAGCTACCGGGAACCGGACAACCCATATGTGAGGACTGCAGCAGTGAAACACGAAGAACATCAGCACTATGGAAAGGACAAACTTTAGCGGCATTCAGAAAGGAGGGGAGTTACAAAGGAAGAGCAGCCCAAGGGAAATTACATTCAGGCCACAAAAATATTGCAGAAACATACATGTAGAAGGAAAGGCTCAAAAATGACAATGAAGATTAAAACACTAAAGAAAACATTTGTGAAAAGGGTCAAAATAACAGCCAAGAATCACATGTAAAGATACGAGTAGAAAATGAGGTGTGGTGGACTGGGGAATGAAGCGCCTGAAGCCTAAGAAGCAAGACAGCTCATCTGAAGCACTAACACTAAGCGTCACTCTAATATCATTGACATATAAATTTAATCCTACTCTGCTAGTGTAATTAGCATGTCATGTGTCAAGTACCTTACTTCCAGAGGAATCAGTTAAAATACAGACCTCATGGAGGTTAGGCCACAAGTACTCACGTACTTAAGCCACCTAACGTGACATAGCATAGGAGAGGTGAAACATCAGGAGAGGAATATATTTTGCCTCAAGAACTTCTTTGCTTAGATGTATACAAGTATAATTCAGAACGGAAGTATGACTCAGTTGCAAACACCAGGATTCCTTTTGTTATGAAATTTAGATAAAAACTAAAAGCTGCGAATCCAGAAATGTTATTTTACATTACAGCTGGATCAGAAGAAAAGTCTAAGAAGATTTGGCAGGCAACATTCCTGCATGTTGTTGGGGAAGAAGCCACAAGTGAAGTTGTTATTTTACTGTTAATGATGAAGACAAAGACAAAACAGCAGGAATTAGAGACAAAAATGTAGTCAGAATTTGCTATTAATCAGACATTTGTTCTTTACAAGAAGAAAAGGACTAATAGTTACAGTACTACAAATGCTTATACTATTGAGCTTAAGAACAGTCCAAAAGCCTGAGTTTAGTGACATCCGCAGATATTTTATGGTTTAAAATGCAAAAAGCAAGTTGTCAAAAAAACATACCTAAACTTATCAAATAATGCGGATGTATGCAGAGTCAGGGGAAAAGTTTAAATTAACCATCAAAAATGCATACAAGATAAAATGAGAGTCAAATAATACAAAAAACAAATAAATAGAATCGGGATATGCTGCAAAAGTAACAGATGTGAAAGCCATGGGAAAACCCAAAATGAAGGCCAGACTGATCATACACTTAATTCAAGCTTCTAGGAGGTATGAACACAAGAATAAAGAAGAGTTTTTGTCCAGCTTTTACTCAGTAATGCACAACCTGGCCTAGACAAGGACATTTTTAGAATACGTAAATTGAAAAAATGTGTGTTGACAAGAATTTGCATGTTGCTGAAACAGACAACAAAATGAATGGTTTCTGGCATTGCGGAAGGGAAAAGACTTGGACACAGTGAAGTCTGAAAGTGCAGAGACAAGGGAAACAATGTAGAGTTTAGCAGACATAACTACAGAGTATATCTTGTCAGAAAATATTCTTAGGCAGGTAGGACTTTAAAGGGCGAGAGGCATGTCTACTGTTAACACACTACTGCCAGAAAGTACCACCATTACATTGAAAACTGACCACATCAATATGAAAATCTGAAGTTCATTCTTTTTAATTTATTGATTGATTGACATTTGATTACCAGGAAAGTCTGACTGGGTGCAAGGCCATTTTCAGTGGCGGCTCAGGGAAAAAAACTCCAAATTATTACAAAACATTTTACAAAAAATTTTACAGCCTTCAAAAATAAAATAAAAACATCTGCAGTTTAAACAATTATAACAAATTAGACACAATATAAAAACATTGTGGTGGTGCTGCAGTAGCGTTGTCGCCTCACAGTTAGACGTTGCCCGTTCGATTCTCAGCCAGCTCTGTCCCAAACAGATACCAGTCAAAATGGTACAGCAACAGTCAGCCTACAAAAGAGAGGACCAGTTTGCCTTAAGTCAGAAAGTCAAGAAGTTGAATCAAATAGGAAACTAGCCATTAGCAACAGTGTATTAAATGGGATACGAAACTAGCTTTTAGCGAGAGTGTATTAACTGGGATAGGAAAATAGCTATTAGTGAGAGTGTATTAACTGGGATAGGTAAATAGCTATTAGCAAAGGTGTATTAAATGGGATAGGACAATAGCTATTAGTGACAGTGTATTAAATGGGACAGGAAAAGTAGAGTCGTGTACACTTAACATAAATGTAGATATTTGAGTGTATTCACTGTTGCAGTCATCACATTTGGGTTATCTGCTTGCAGTAGCCCTAAGTCGGCCTGATTAATAAAGTCTTGGGTCCTGCATCAGTTGCTGTATCATCTTACATGACGTCAGGTAGTCAGGGGTATAAAGCATGCAGCCAACGCCATTTTATCAGTTTTTCTTCCCCAGATATCAGGTACCCCCATAATGGGAAGCAATTATATACAAGGTTACACCTCCAACAAAAAGCAAGTACACCAGAAAGCTTTAAGCATAGTAAACAAGAATAGAGGTATAGACAATAGACATCAGGGGGCTGGAGGGAGGGTAACCAGGACTGCAACAATGAATACACTCCAACATCTACATTTATGGTAAGTGTACACAACTGTACTATGTTCTTCGTGTTTCACTGTTGCAGTCATCACATTTGGGTAGATTCCCAAAGCTAAGGATGGGAGGAGGCAATTAGATGGCATTAGGACCAGCTATAAGGCCCTGCAGGACTGCAGTAGCAAAGCCAGCTCTGGATTTAGAAAAAAATTGTTAAGCTGTAATTGGTGAAGGTATGTACAGAACTCCAGGTAGTAGCTTCCAGGATGTCTTTGGTAGGGACACCTCTGAGAAAGCCTGTAGAGTTAGATGCAGCCCTGGTTGAATGTGGTCTTATCCCCTGTGGGGTAGGTTTTCCATGGTGCCTATAGCAGAAATGAATGCAATGGCCAATCCACTTTAGAAATGGTTTGCTTTGAAATAGCTTTCCCCTCTGCCCCTGCAGCAAATGCAACCAGCAGCTGTTCAGATTTCCTGAGAGGTTTAGTCCTGTCAAAGTAAAATCTAAGCTGTCTGTCCACATCCAAGGGGTGCAGTATTCGTTCCCCTTTGTTCTGTGGATTAGAAAAGAAGGTTGGCAAATTAATGGACTGATTAAGGGCCACACTGGATACCACCTTGGGCATGAAGGAGGGATTGATCCTGAGGGGACACCCTGTCCGCATGAGAAATGATGAAAAGCTCCACAGCCATGAGGGCCGGTAATTCAGACACCCTTCCTGCTGAAGTGATGGCTAGAAGGAAAGCTGCTTTCCAAGAAAAGAATTTCAACTCTGCATTTGCAGCTGGGTCGAAGGGAGGTAGAGTGAGCTTTTCCAATACAAAGTAAAGGTCCCAGGCTGGAGTACGGGCTCCCCAGGGTGGTCTTTCGTTTTTGGCCCCTCTGAGGAATTGCTTCAGCAGTGGATGAGAGAAGAGGGGTGGTTCTGTATTGTAATGAGCTGAAATGGCTGAGGCATGAATTTTGATGGAAGAAAAAGGAAAGGCCCTTTTTAAGCATCTCAGGTAAGCATTGACGAATCTGTGGTAAATTGGGTGCTGCTGTGCCCATCCCGAGTTTGGCTCCAGGAACAGAATCTTTTCCATTTTCAGCATAGAATTTTCTAGTAATAGGCCTCCTTGCCTCCAAAATGATATCCATCACTTCTTTACTGAGGGATGGGAATGGTGAGATCAGGTAATTAGCCAGGCTGCCAAATTCAGTGTTTGAAGCTGTAGGTGCAGAATCTGGCCCTCCTGCTGAGACAGCAAAGCAGGGGTCTGAGGCAGGTGCCATCATGCCAGCAGTGACACACTGCGCAAGAGGAGGTACCAGTGTTGGTGTGGCCAGTCTGGTGCAATCAGTATTGTCCCTGGTTTGTCCTGTTGGATCTTTAGTAGTACCTTGGAGACGAGAGGCAGAGGAGGAAAGGCATAAACTGATAGTTTTTCCAGGTGAAGAACAGGGCATCCACTTTCCAAGCTTGTTTGTGGGGAGTCCTTGTGCAGAATTTGTCCAACTGATAGACCTGTTTGCCTCCCCTCAGAACTATCTTTGGGCTCCCCCCTTTGTTTCTCAACATGTTGAATATCTTTGGTTCCAGTTTCCACTTGTGTGGGTCCATGAGATTTCTGCTTAGGTCGTCTGCCAGTGTATTTAGCTTTCCTGGCAGGAATTGAGCCTTTAGGTGCACTTGGTAGCTCAAGGCTGTGTTCCACAGAGCCATAGTTAGCCTGCAGAGAGGGTATGAGTGGGTTCCCCCCTACTTGTTTATGTACCCCATAACAGTGGTGTTGTCAGTCTTTACCAATAATTGTCCTGGAAGAATGTGGTCCTTGAAGGCTGTCAAAGCATATTATACAGCTAACATTTCTTTTTGATTGATATGCATGTGTATTTGACTTTGGTTCCATTTGCCCTGAATGCACTGCCCTGCAAAGTGAGTCCCCCATGCATAATCTGATGCGTCTGTTAGGCTTTGCGCGGCAGGGGATAGAGTGAATGGCAGTCCCTTGTTGCGGTGGCAGGCCTCTGCCCACCAAAGGAACTCTAGCTGAAGACAAGGTATGATAGGAATCATTGATTCTAGATCCTGAGAATGTTGACACCATAGGCTTTTTGGATACCATTGTAGTTTCCTCCTATGCAGTCATGCATATGGAATTAGTAGAATGCAGGAGGCCATGAACCCCAGGGCTTGCAGATAACTGGGTCTTTGTGGCCAGTAGTTTGAAGAAGGCTATCAAATGAACTTTTTTCTCTGGCAATGAGATAGGCCATCTGGGAAGTTGTGTTCAAGGACCAAAAAGAAATGGAGCACCGGAAAAAACAATGAAAGTAATGCCTTATATAGACATCTTCTTTCTTGCCCACAAGCAATTTATCAATTTTTTGTTATTGAAGTGGTCCCTAAAGACCGCAGAGGTGGCCCCTGGGAAAACACGATCGAATATAGAGAACTGCACTACCAAATAACTTTGGATGCATGTACCAGTCCAGGTTTGAATGACATGCTATCCATCAAACCAGTCTTTAAACTGAGGGCTGCAAAACTATAGTAATCTTAATATAATTAATTTGAGTTGTTTAGAATGGGTATAACACCCATTGTCATCCACTAGAGGGTGTAGGATTGTTTATTCAATTTTAAATACATTTTTAAACACATCTTATATATTTATTTTCATAATTCGTTTTTAATTATTCAAGGAAAACTGTCTTTTAAAGAATTTTAAAGTTTTTGATATGCGTTTATTGATGTATTTTGTGATTTAAGATATTTATTTTATTTCACCATTTAAAAATTATTGTACCTTTATTAATTATATGATTGGTTTATTTAAATTAGACAAGGTATTTAACAACGCCTAATGTGATCTCAGTATCTCATCTGATGAAGTTATTTTGTGACGAAAACGTATGAGGAATTGTGTAGCGTTAATTTGGTTTGGTGTTATGTCCGTGTTTTGTCTTGTTAATAAATTATTCATGCTTGAACTGCATGGTTTCCGATGCTCCATTTCATTTTGGTTTAAAGTTGTGTTCAAGCTTGCTCCCAGGAATACAATTTGTTGGCAAGGTACCAGATGTGATTTTGGTGTACTCCAGACAAGTTAGCAGTTTTTGTACAAACGTCAGATGATTCAATAGTATGCCCTGGCTTTCTGCCTGAATTAGACAATCGTCCAGGTATGGGTATATTTTAATATTTCTTTGCCTGCAAAATGCGATAACTGGAGCTAGGCACTTTGTGAATACCCTGGGTGCAGTAGATAAGCCAAAGGGCAGTGCAGAGAACTGGGTCCCTGTGAAAAGGTCTCAGGATCCGCAGTAGGATTTTTAAAAAGGTACTTGTGAAAGTCAGGAACCCTGTAATATCTATCTGGTTTTCTGGGAGCAGGAGGTAAGGAGTCGGGGGCCAAGCTAGACTCCGTAAAGGCATCATCAACAATGTCTAGTACAGGGGGGATAGCTGAAGGCCTGTGTTGGGGCAGGAGTAGGAAATTCCTAAGCCTCTTTTTAGAATCAGAGTAATCCTGGCTTTCCCAGTGGAAATGCTCCCTAAGAGTATGCAAAGTTTCACCAAAAGAGAAATCCTCCGTAGGGGAAATGGAGAGAAATGAGTCCTCTACATCAGAATCCTCATAGGCAGATAAGGGTAAATCCTGGTCATCAGAAGAAACAAATTTCAGAATCCTGATCAGAAGAATCATAGCCAAATTCAGTCCTAGGTCTCTTAGAGGGGGAAGGTGGACTTCCCCTGATTAAAGTAATAAGGTCTTCAGCCATTCTTATCACTTGTTTTTTTAGGCATAGAGGCCGGACCATACGGTCTGGGAGTCGGTTTTCTAGGCATGGATCAAGTTTTAGGCCTTGAAGAAGAAGATGGCGCCAGTTAAATATGCAAGTCAGTAGGCCTGAATACACCCTCAGAAGCCGGTGCCTGCACAGCGGCTCTGGACCCATCCAAGGTAGAGACATCTGCAGGTTCCACAGTTGAACCATCACGCGGCATACCAGACTCTAAATAGGTCTCAGTAAAGATCTGCGAATCTGAAGTAGCGGGTATCAGGGATGAGAAAGTGCCTCACTGAGTACCGCTGAACTGGCAACTAGCTTAGGAGAAGCATCGTCGGCAGCTTTGGACCTAGGCGGCCTGTCTCTGTCTTTATCTTTGCGGTTTTTCGGAATGTCAGTAGTCGGGTGGCTTACCGAAGCCATTTCTGGATAACTGAACAGAGTACCGAAATATTTAGAAGCATAAATATACTGACGACTAATAGTTTGTTGTTTAAATAAGGCACAAAACCGACAGTGAGGTACGTCGTGGTCAGGGCCTAGGCAAGGAATACAGTACAAATGAAAATCTTTATGAGATCTTTATTTTTCCACAAGAAATACAATTATTGACTTTTACTGACATCAGTTAAGAGCAAGAAAATGTTTCCCCAAAGGGGTACTTGGCTTTAGTTGAAGACTTCGGTTCTGAAACTCGAAAACGAAAATTTCATGAGTCGGCTGACCGGCACTTGTGAACTGCTTCTGCTTTGGGTACTGCACAGCAAGAAAGACTGATAAAATAGTGTTGGCTGCATGCTTTATTCCCCTGACTACCTGATGTCATGGAAGATAAGACAACAACCGACGCAGGACCCAAGACTTTGTTAATCAGGCCGACTGAGGGCTACTGCAAGCAGATAACACAAATGTGATGATTGCAACAGTGAAACACGAACGTCTAGCTATTAGCAACAGTGTATTAAATGGGATAAACAGTGATGGATGTGTTCAAGGTGGAGGCGGATTACCATCAAGGATAGTCTCTGAGCCCTTTCTTATTTGCAATGGTGATGGACAGGTTGACAGACTGGATCAGACAGGAATCCCCGTGGACTATGATGTTTGCGGATGACATTGTGATTTGTAGTGAGAGCAGAGAAACAGGTAGACAAGGCCCTGGAGAGGTGGAGAGGTGCTCTAGAGAGTGGAGGAATGAAGATCAGCAGGACTAAGACAGAATATATGTGTGTGTGAATGAGAGGTAGGACAGAGGAACGGTGAGGATGCAGGGAGTAGAGTGGGCAAAGGTGGATGAGTTTAAATGCTTGGGATCAACAGTTCAAAAGCAATGGTGAGTGTGGAAGAGAGAGAGTGCAGGCAGGGTGGAGAAGAGTGTCAGGAGTGATTTGTGACAGACAGGTACCAATAAGAGTGAAAGACAAGGTCTACACGATGGCAGTGAGACCAGCTCTGTTATATAGGTTGGAGATGGTGGCACTGATGAAAAGACAGGAGTCAGAGCTGGAGGTGGAAGAGTTAAATATGTTAACAGTTGCATAGGGTGTGACAAGGATGGATAGATTAGGAATCAGTCTATTAGAGGGTAAGCTCAGGTTGGATGGTTTGGAAAAAAAGCCAGCAAGGCAAAACTGGACTGGTTTGGACGTGTGCTGAAGACAGATGCTGGGTATATTGAAAGAAGGATGCTAAGGATAGGACTGTCAGGTAAGAGGAAAACAGGAAGGCCTAAGATAAGGTTTATAGGTTGGGAGGGTGGCCTAATGGTTAAGGTGTTTGCCTTGCAAACACAAGGTGCAGGGTTTGAATCTCACACGGGATAACTGGCTAGGCTTAAAATGGCTTGCAAGGGCAGTTAGCTTAGTACTAATCTATGAATCTATAGATGTGGTGAGAGAAGACATGCAGGTGGTTGGTGTGACAGAGCAAGATGCAGAGGACAGGAAGAAATGGAAAGTGATGATCTCGGTGGCAACCCCTAATGGAATCAGTCAAAAGAAAAATAAGGTTGATGGGATAAATTCCATAAACACATGTATTGGTAAAGTTGTTGGAGTAAACTCTGACCAAAACCCCTTAAAAGCATATTTAGAAAGCCCTTGAGAAGTATGCTATTTAATCTGCCACAAAATGATCTGAACATGCTATTCAGATCAGGCAAGGAAATACACATATGTATTTATTTATTTAACATTTGTTGACCACTAAGGTCTGACTAGACCCTTGCAACACAAAGGTTTCTCACCAGGAGAATTCACAGCAATACCCTGTCTTACACTAACTGAACACAGAGAAAGAGTCTTAACGCAGTCTCCTACAGGCTGCTGAGAATGCTTCTTGACCTGGCTTATAGGGCTTCCTCAGACCCAGCTCTAATGGACCTGTTGTACATGCACAAAAACCAGTGCTAGAAACACTACACCTGGGATGTGAACTTCAATTGTGATATAAACAGAAAGTGCTACAGACACAGATGTGTCCCAAAGGATTCCCAAACTATGGAACAGGCTCCCTATCCATGCAAAACAGATTTCATCCCTGACCCTATTCAAAGAAAACCTTGGCAACTAGATGGAAAATCTTACATTTACCCCTGGTCTGGCCCCTATGTCCTTTAGGGACAGAGGTTGTCAATATGTAAACTATTATCCTAAGAACACACATGAACACACACACACACCCTTAGCTACCTGCCTAATGACATGCCCCACCTCATATGATACCTGGGACTCAAATGGTCTGGACAGTGCTGATAGCCTTACAAGGGCTCCAGTGGTCATTAGCGTAGTATCAACCTATGTACGATGGCAACTACACAAGGACTTTAAGCCAAGAAAAATGTAAATGGATGTTGATGGACTGACCTGAACACTGTGATGTTGATCAGTTACATGATGTCACTGGGGTGTAAGGTGTCACTGTGGACTGATCTGAACACTGTTGAAGTTGATCTGTTATGTGATGGCACTGGGGTTTAAGGTGTCATAGTGGACTGACCTGAACACTGTTCATGTTGATCTGTTATATGATGTCACTGGGGTGCAAGGTGTCACGATGGACTGACATGAACTCTGTTTATGTTGATCTGTTGTGTGATGTCACTGGGGTGCAAGGTGTCACAATGGACTGATCTGAACACTGTTGATCTCTTATGTGATGTCAACAGGGTGCAGGGTGTCACGGCAGACTGATATGAACACTGCTGATGCTGATCTCTTATGTGATGTCACTGGGGTGCAAGGTGTCATGATGGACTGACATGAACACTGTTGATGCTGATCTGTTGTGAGTTCACTGGGGTTCAAGGTGTCATGATAGACTGATCTGTACACTGTTATGTGAAGTCACTGGGGTACAAGGTGTCATGGTGGACTGATCTGAACACTGTTTATATTCATCTGTTATGTGATGTCACTGGGGTGCAAGGTGTCACGATGGACTGACCTGAACACTGTTGATGTTGATCTGTTATGTGATGTCACTGGGGTGCAAGGTGTCACAATGAACTGACCTGAACACTGTTGATGTTGATCTGTTATGTGATGTCACTGGGGTGCAAGGTGTCACTGTGGCCTGATCTGAACACTGTTGATCTGTTATGTGATGTCACTGGGGTGTAAGGTGTCACGATGGACTGATATGAACACTGTTGATGTTGATCTGTTATGTGATGTCACTGGGGTGTAAGATGTCACTTCACTAATGTCTACAGCTATTGCTAATGAGGTGTGAACCATCACAGTGCTGGCTGATGATGCACCTTGACTAAGCCAGTCTCTTATGACAATGATGTCAAAAGGAATATCTAAATATTTACTGAATATATATGCAATGAAACCAGTTATACTGAATAGAACACGTTCAAAGGAGTGCTTGGCAATTTACTGGAGATGGATATAATGAAAGCCATTAGGGTGAACTCTGATAGAGCCAGGTGGCAATATACCAAAGGGAAGGATTAGAAGACCCATAACAGAAGATAAGGACTAAGCAGAGTAAAACAAAATGAGGGTGAGGACAGAAAAGCAAAGCTTGGTACACAGCTGGATGAAGTAATGGCAAAGGCAAAAAAAAATGCATGTGAACACTACCTACAGGCACCTACCAAAAATATGGTAAAACTAGCCAATAACAGACTAAAGGGAAAGAAAGTAGATATGATGAAAGCACCAGTCTGCCAGAGGTTACCTGAATTGCTTGGTCATCCAAGCTGGATATAAAGAGCAGAATGACTAAAGTCCTTGGCCTGGAATGCTTTGAACAAAGCATAGCAGATGAAATTAAAAAGAAGAATCTTTGCTATCTCGCCTACAGAAACCAAGAACAAAGGATTTATAACTCAGGATGCTGTCTAACCACAGCCATGTAGTAATACAGATTGTACTGCTGTTACAGCTACAAAAATCAGGGCCTACAACTACAGGGATGTCGGCTACGCTATACTGGGTAGGGAGTTCATATACAGAAATCTGGGGGGGGGGCAAGATAGCGTCGCCTACAGAAACCAAGAACAAAGGATCTACAGCTCAGGATGCTGTCTAACCACAGCCATGTAGTAATACAGGTTGTACTGCTGTTACAGCGACAAAAATCAGGGCCTACAACTACAGGGATGTCGGCTACGCCATACTGGGTAGGGAGTTCATATACAGAAATCTGGGGGGGGGGGGGGCAAGATAGCAAAGTGGAGGATCTGTGGAAAGTTATAAAAAGGACTATCTGGGGAACAGAGAATGACAAATGGAGGTTGCCAAACTGACAAAAACAGTACTTTTGTTCACTAAGAAAGTGATGGCAACCATAAGGGAAAAGGAAAAAGACATGGGAATTAGAGAAAGAAGGCAGAGAATCCCTGGAAAGGATTTGTGAATCCCAGACCTATGGCAGTAAATCATATAAGACACAAAGAAGAAATTAGCAACAGACATTTACAGGAGGAATGAATTCTTTATATATGTTTGATACAGTTCATAAAGAGTGCAGGCAATCTGAGGAACTAGTTTGGAAAACGAAAACAGAGGAAAAAGAGGCAACAATTATAAACATATTTTGCCAGCAGTTTACCCACGGAACAGCAAAACAGGAAACCAACACAGGAACATGGGTGGATGGGACATACAATAGTAGGCAAGACTCTGAAAGGAGCTGTTGTGGTATTAGTAAGACTTCTGACAGATCTACTCAAGAGGTCTTTAGGGTGACTGTGTTTGTAGGAGACTTAAGGCAAGCAGTAGTAATATACAAGGATGGAAAATGGTGTAACCCAGCAAATGAATGACCATTAAAAGCCTGACATCAGTTTTGGCCAAAATCACAGAAATGGTGCTGAAGTCCAGACTTGCAAAAATCCTACAGCAGACTGGACTGCTCAACAGCTTCATCATGAATTTACTACAGGTATATCCTGCTAAACTAACTGGATTCAGTTCTGTGCCTGGAGTTCAGCAAAGGAGTAGACTCAGAGCAGCAAGGCAATTTTCCCACAAAAAAGACAGGGATACTAGAGAGAAGATGACTCTGGATGGATAGTACAGGTAAGAGATTGTGTGGATTTGACTGGCAGTAGCCTCTCCAATGTTCATGGGAGGCAGCAGCAGAGCTCCAAATATATTTAAAAAAGTGTTGAGTTTGCCACATAGCCAGCATTCCAAACAATAAGTCATATTTTGTACATGACAGCAATGCATGATGACACATTAGATACAGTAAAATACATCTGCTGCATGCATCCATTGCATGCAAAAATGGCGGCATAACAGGAGTGATTAATGCAGAAATGGCTGCACAACACAGATGGTGACTATGCAAAAATGGCTGCACACCACAGATGGCGACAATGCAAAAATGGCTGCACAGCAGATAGTGACAATGTAGAAATGGCCGCAAAACATTTGAGGTTTCAGAAATGAGCTGCAAAAAAGGGGTGATATTTCAAAATTGGCCACAAAACAGGAGTGATGGTGCACAATTGGTCACAGTGGGAAATTTCAGTGGTGGCATAACACGTGTCTTAGCAGTGGCACAGTGTAACACACGTGTGTAGTGGCTCAGTTGTCTACTACTAGATTTCTTCAAACCTCCAAAGTGTTGAGCTCCTTCAAAGTAATAAATTCCAAAACCACACCAATTAAACTAATAACAAAGAACTGAAACCGGGAGCAAACGTAAACCACACTGTTTACTGAAGTATGTTAAGCACTTTCATCCTAGTCTCTGGAATTCCACAGAACAGGATAACAGATAAAACTCACAGCTTATATAGCACAGTAAAAAAAAAAAATCACATGATCATTAAATTGATTAATTAATGAAATTAATGTGTGTAAACCCTTAAACCACCCAAAGTCAAGCATTTTATAAGAAATGACATAATTAAATCGCATAGCCTACAAAAAAGGAAGAAAATACAAATACTAAACATTTTCTTAAAAGAAAAGTGGATGTATGTTGAAACAATAACCATGACCTAAAGTTAACCATTAAACACACACAATGCAATACTACTGACAATGTGGGTAACTAAAAAACTATGAAGGCTAAATGTGATAGAAAAAAAATGTATAAAAAAAATTTACATGAAAAAGTTGAGAACAGTAACCAACCATATTACATAAAATATGCACTTTCAATCACAAACTACTACTAAATGAGGTTACGTCACTCAAACCTGGATACATAATGGAATTGGTCTTAAGCTGCCATTTAAGCTCCTTAAATTCCAACACATCATCCCCTGGACCCTCTCGATTTCCCAGGCTGCAAAACACGGATGGTGACGATGCAGAAATGATTGTACTACATGGATGGTGATGAAGCAGAAATGGCTGCACAACACAGATGGTGAAGCAGAAATGGCTGCACAACAGGGGTGACTGTGCAAATCTGGTCACAGTGGGAAATTTCAGTGGTGGCATAACATGCGTCTTAGCAGTGGCTCAGTTGTTTACTGCTGGATTTCTTCAAACGTCCAAAGTGTTGAGCTCCTTTAAAGTAAGGAGTGAGGCAGGAAATTTGGCACTTCTGCAAACTGCTGATGCTGCTCAAATTAGTAAATACGTAATGAGGTGCAATTGAAATACTAATAACTATGGATGCAGTTTACAATCCATAGGTTCATAGGAGATTGCTAGGCTAACAAATCTAGTCAATATAACTCAGTATTGCCCAATATATGACCTCTAGGGGCAAGAGGATGGCATGAGTTTGCGCCTATACCTGAAGTATCTTACAGACTGTACCTGTCCATAAGGGAAACAGGTGCTACCCTAGTTGTTCTCCATCAGTTGATCCAAACTGTAAATGAAAAGGGCCAGGGAAGGGCTCTGCATAACATGAATAGGAAGCCTGCCCCAAAGAAGGCCCAATCTCTTCAGACACGCATCTTTCTCTCCAGCATGTTTTGTTTGAGTTGCCAAGTTTAGATCTCCCTAGATTGGGTGGCCCTTCTGCTGTTTGACTTGTGGATATCTAGCAGCTCTATCAGGGATGGATTTGTGAGTGCCTTGTAGGTCAGGCATATAATAGCTGGTAGGAGACAGAGTAAAGGGATAGGGCTTTTAGGCCATCTGCAATGGACATGTTGTTTACATCCTTTATTTTCTTTATGAAGAACCTCTGAGGGTACACCTAGTGCTGTAAGTGTATAGTTAAGCACATGCCAAATGTTACATTTGACTCAATTATTAGATTAATGAAGTCAAAGTACAGTGGAACTATCATTTCCATGGATCTAGATGCTGTACCTTTGCTTATATGTTGCGACACACAGTAGGACTTCTTCACCACTGTGGGCACATGGTGGTCAAAGTTCAGGCTACTATGTATCAAGACTTCTCACCTCTGAGTGTACTCTTAGGGGTGTGCTACTGCATCTGTCAGCACACTGTCATCCAGAGGCCTTCCGCATTAGCCTTGACTTCAGAGAAGTGCATTTCGAACAGGTGTGGTCCCAGCACTGAGCCCTGTGAAACACCACTAGCGACTGGGCTCAAGCTTGATCTGGATTCATGCACTTTAATCATGTGTCCTGACAGCCAATTGGCTGTCCATCTGGTGATGTGGGATTTATGCCCAGTTTTGTGAGTTTATTTATAACACCAGAGCAGGGAATTGTAACAAATGCTTTGGCCAGGTTGACGTAGGTGGGTATGTACTGTTTTACCCTCATCCATGGTCTTGGTGACTTTCTAAAAGAAATGCACCAGATTCAGTAGGCATGACCTGCCCTTGACAAAGCTGAATTAGGTTGTGTCCAGTGTTTAGAGGTTTCCTATGTCATTATTTATCAGGTCCATGATTAGTCTTGTATGTAAGGCCATGGAAAGTATAATCAAACTTATAGGTCTGTAATTTCCCAGGTCAGTAGATGTGCAGAGGCTGTGGTTAAATAGCGATCCTAATGGGCCTATTAGGCAGTGCAGAGGCTGCAGTTTAATAGCGATCCTAATGGGCCTATTAGGCAGTGCAGAGGCTGCGGTTAAATAGCGATCCTAATGGGCCTAATAAGTCCAGATTTAAGCTATTTAAGAGGCATCCTGGTATACAGTCAGGTCCCATTGAAGCCATGTTTTAAGCTTTAGGGAGCGCAGTGACAGCCTGTTCTTTAGTGATAATTGGCAGTGGAGTGGTGATGGTTATTTCTTGGGGGAGAACTGGGGGTGATGAGAAGGTGAAATCTGAGCTGGATTTGTCAGCCCGCAGATTTGCTACATCTTCTGGCTGAGTATGGGTGATGCCATACATTGCTGGGTTTTGCCCTTAACATTGTGGACATAACTTAAAAATGCCTTATGGTTATTCTTAACTTTGGAGACTATTTTTTACCTCAAAGTCTGCTTTCAGAGACTTGACTAGTCCCCTGATTCACTTGTTTAGACTAATGAGGGACTTTTCTGCTCTGTTGTGCAAATTCCCTCTTAGTTCTCAATGGGATTTTCTTTCTTTTGTTGTAAAGCCTATTAATACCAGGGGTCCAGAAGGGTGGGTTGTTTTTGCAGTTTGACCTGGTTTATTTTGGTCTGGTACTGTTATTTTTGTGCAGGTGTTTATACTGTCATATAGTGCTTTTGTGTATGCCTTCGCATAGGCCTGTGTTTTCTGGATTTGGGGAGCTTGAAATCTAGCTATGCCATCCCTTAATAGGGGGTAATTTACCTTAGAGAAGTTCTTAAAAGTTTTTGGGGTTAGGTGGGAGGACAAGTTTTACCTTCATTTTAAGGGAGACCATTTTGTGATCTGATCCTACCAGTGATGACGTCACACTAGGGAGATGCAGCACTCTCCCATATTTGTGAGCACCATATCTAGGATATTTCTTTCCCTAGTGGGAGGGCAGACTACTTGCTCCATGACATTTGAACTTACAAAGTCAAGAAATCTCTGGGTCTGCATTTTGGCAGTCTGTATACCTCTCAAAGGAAAGGTAGTTAAAAATCACCCATGAATATGGTATTAGGCTGGACGTTGAGCGATTTTAATAACTTCAGGTATGATGTACTGCTTTCCTGGTTCATGGTGGGGACCCTTAGCTAGCAAGAATATGGTAATGGAGGTTTCCCATGGTTAGTGGAACGTGGAGTAGCTTAAGCATGTCATATTGTTTGACCGGCCTTGAGGGACACACTTTTGGCTTTTGCTCTTTCATGTTCAGTGAGTAGTAGGAATGTATGAAGGATGAAAGGCATTATAGCCATGCACTGCCACAGTGCTTCCAATGTCTTTGAACCATGTTTCAGTAACTGTACAGACGTCAGGATTCTCCAGGGTAAGGAGAGCTTTTAGGGAATGTAGTTTCTTGTTAACACCAGCACTGAGCAGTAACACCTTTGGCTTATCCTGAGTAGCTTTTGTTATTTTCGAAGGTTTGTCTGTTTGCCAGTGCCTAAAAAAAAGGTACTTAAAGGGCGGATAATCTTTTGACCAATATCCAAAAGCCTAGAGGTGACACATGAAGATCATCTCTGGCAAAGCAGCATGGCCTGTCAACCATGTCCTCCCAGAGTGCCGAGTACTGGACCCTTTACAATGACACCACTAGCAAAGCCAATTTTTAAAGTTGATCACTTTCTGCAGGTGTTGTGGCATCATCCTTGGAGATAGTAGGATGCTGCTCAGTGCTAGGCTTGTACCTGCTGGTATTGTGGCATCATCCTTGGAGATGGTAGGATGCTGATCAGTGCTAGGCTCATACCTGCTGGTAATTGTGGCATCATTCTTGGAGATGGTAGGATGCTGCTCAGTGCCAGGCTTGTACCTTCTGGTAATTGTGGCATCATCCTTGGAGATCTTAGGATGCTGATCAGTGCTAGGCTCATACCTACTGGCAATTGTGGCATCATCTTTGGAGATGGTAGGATGCTGCTCAGTGCCAGGCTTGTACCTTCTGGTATTGTGGCATCATCCTTGGAGACGGTAGGATACTGCTCAGTGCTAGGCTCATACCTGCTGGTAATTGTGGCATCATCCTTGGAGATGGTAGAATGCTGCTCAGTGCTAGGCACAGACCTGCTGGTATTGTGGCATCACCTTGGAGGTGGTACAATGCTGCTCAGTGCTAGGTTCATACCTGCTGGTAATTGTGGCATCATCCTTGGAGATGGTAGGATGCTGCTCAGTGTTAGGCTCATACCTGCCTGTGACACACATTCTGAGAGTTCAAGCATGTCTCTCTTCATACAGTCTGTAGAGGCAAGTCTCAAGTCATTCAAGTCCATATGGACTATGACTGAGTCATACTGGTTACTTAGGGGTAAATGATTTGTGCACTTGCATGACCTGGCAGATTCCAGCCCCTGGCAAGCAACTAATGTAACCTTCTCCTTATCCAGCCACGCAAGAGGGACATCAGTGTTTTATTAGGTTTTGGAGTTTTCGCCTTATGGGCTTGGCAGCTAAGACACGAGATGTGACTTTACATGCTGTGATGGGAATTGTTTGTGTGCAAGCAGGGTTTCTAGAACTGTGCTTGAGAGGGCATTGAGGTTTAGACAAGTTACATGTGAGAACTTCCACATATGTCAGTCTGTGTGTGTGGTCCTTTGTAAGTGCAATGACTGATGTGCATGAGTCACTGACAACCTGTTTGTTGCGTTTCGTGTCTGTATGCAAGAGTCTAGCCTCCAGTGTCAATGTGTAACTACATCTCCCATACTGTATTTGTCGGTTTGAGAATTAAGTGGTGGTCAGTTTACATAAGGTAACTGCTATATTGTCTTAGGATGCCTGTGTCCACCTAGCTGGATACAAAGATAGCAGGAAAGGCATCTATATTATCTTATCGAAGTTTCAGAATATCGAATCTGATATGGTCGACACCCTATCATCAAATTCTGAAACATTGAAAGATAAAAAAAATAAATGCCTAAAATCAAAAATAAATACACACTTACCTTTGCAAACAAGGGGGGCAAGCCCCCCTGCACCCCCCACACCCCCCTACTTAAATATACCAACTCCGAGACCGCACTACATTGAACTAAATGGAAATCTCCCCTTACAGAGATTTCTGTTTAAACAATGGATGTTTTTTGCTTTCGCTAATCTGGTGCCGACAATATCAGCTTCGATATTGTCGGCCTTCGACAACGTGAAGTAGACCCGCGGGAAAGTGCCCATCCATGGTTGCAGGTCCTAATCTGCAAGTTCAAGGGACAGGAGTGGACAGTGTTGTAACTAGAAGGGAAGGGTGCTTACTTGGTGTAATCTGCAGTTAACCTAACTAGTGATGCTGCCCAGCACCCAAACCAGCTGCTCTCTGAGTAGTGTTAGTCCCGAGTGTTATAATAAGGTAAGGTAGACCTAAATACTCCTAACTAAATGTGTAAATGCTGCTCACTAAGCAAACTAGTTGCCCTGTGAGTAAAGCGAGACAGAGGCAAAGTTCCAGGGTGTTTTTTTATATGGAAATTTCAACTTCTGGTAATGTGTCTACACAAGGCACCAGCAACCACTGTTGAGAGAAGAGCAGCTTCGCACAAATTCAAGGCTTACATACTATCAGGAAAAAAAGCAAATTTTACTGTAACTATTCCCTAAGGCCAATCAGGTAAGCAGACAATGAGCTTTTCTATCAGCAATTCCCAGCTCAGATAGGTGAAATCAGCCATCTCTTGCCACAAGAGTGCAGACTTTGACCCTCTTGATGTAAAACGACTTGCTTAGAGCCCAAGTGTTAAGGAACCACAGACAGATGCCTAATACTACTAACATTTAAATAATACCCAGGAAACTAGCCATTAATTTAAATGCAGGCTATGGTTCACACTATAATGTTGATTGCATTCAGACTGTGACAAAGTGAGATACTGCCAGCTATGCCAGAAGAAGTAGGGTAGTGGATGTATAACAAATGCCAGCATAGCTAGCTGGAGTTTTGCAAATAATTGTATGTCATTTGTATATCAAACTGAAACTTCGAACTGGATGCGTTCCATTTTCTTTTTTGGTTTTTAAGCTAAATTGGTTTGTGGGTGTATATCAAACTGATTTGTACAGGTGCTTGTGCTGAAAATGTACTTGTAAAGTTGCTTGTGTTAAAAAATGTACCAACAGCGGGTTCTACTGGACAGGAAAAGAAATACACCCCTTATGTCAGACTATATTGTAACTGTTGAAATTAGTATTGTAACAGTGGATACTGGAAGAGAAGAGGTTAATCTGAGTCCAGCTAACTTTGAAAAAAAAATCACCAGCAGCCACAGGAACACTAAAAGCCCGTAATGGTAGAAGAAAACGATAATAATGAAAGCAAAAACCCACTCGGGCCACCACGGCATAAAACTGTTAAAACTTTAATGTTGACTACACACACGGATAAGCACTTTCAAGCAAAACTGCTCTTCATCAGATCCATAAACTAAAACCATTTACTTTATTTAAAAATGCATTCCTATCCAGAGTAGAGTATTCGGCCTACACCTCCTTAATGCCGGCTTTAAAGGCAAAACACCATTTAGTCCAGGAAGCCTATCTACCTGTAGGTCGGCTATCCATTTGAGTTCACTAAACTCAGTGTCCTGGTACAGATCACCTCCTCTCATGTTCTCCTTCTGTATATAAAGTACCATAAATTTAAATGAGTGCATAGGATTCAGTAGAATATGCTGTGTTAAGGCATTATGTTTATCTTTGTTGCGAATACCCCTTATATGCTGCAATATTCTTGCTTTAAACATCTGATTGGTTTTGTCTACATAAAATAAAACAATTCTGACACTTAGCAAGGCAGACCAATTTTTTTGTCAGACAGTTTGCATACAGCTTTGGCTTATATTCCACGTTGGTAGATGGATGTCGAAAAATATTCGAAGAGTCAATATACTGACAGCCTTTAAAGAGCACACATGGAAAAGTACATCTCCTAATCTTTTTTTTTTCTCGCTGTAACCTTTTGCTAGGATATATATCCTTGCATAGCATTCTCTTCATGTTCAGCCCATTTTTATAACTAAACTTGGATGTCTCCCCCCACGATATTTCTGATTTTGGTCATCTGTTTTTAAGATATTCGAGTTCTTTCTTATTATGTCTAATCATCCTGTTACAATTATTATATGGTAATATTACTCAGATTTTCCTTTCTTTTCTCTAGGTTATCATTTTGACTTGAAGGTAAACAAGTAATCACATCATTTCCTGCATATTTTTTAAACTATGGTTTGGCCTTAGTTAAGCGAACTCTCAAATATTGCTCTACTTCACAGGATGTATATCCTCTTGCCAAAAAATGGCCACTCATCTTTGTTTGTTCTTCATACATTTTATTACTTGTACAGAGCCTGGAAACTCTCATTTGTCCTTTTTATGATGTTCGGATAAATATGTGAGGGATGCACATACTACCCCTTTTTAACAATGTAATCCTGCATTCCTTCTTATAGACTCCCGTTTCAAGTGAAGGTCAAAAAATGAGTACTCCGTCTAGCTATTAAAGAATTTCTGACTAAACATCAATGGGAAGATGGAAAGACAATTTGGCTGATATGCACATTTTTAAATTTGGCTGTTTGATGTTTTGACATGATCCGCTTACACTGTGTGCCAGGACAGTGAATGGCTTTCATGCATACTTGTTTTACTGTTTAATGCAACTGCTGACTTATAATGTTATAAACAACAGATGAAGGGATAAAATGTCAATCTGTCAGTAGGCTGTATCCTGCACTTCAGGGGTTCGACACCCAAAATTCACTTACATACTTTGCTGCTATTGAGTATAAATAAAACCAGTCCTGTGGGGTACTTCCCTGTTAACAAGGATAAAAGTTAAGTTTTGTCTCTATTATAGTGTATGTGCAAGTGGACATACGTGGCATCAGATTAAAATAAATTAAACTTTAAAATGAGAGTAGATCAAAATTAAAATGCTCAGTGATCAAGGCAGGATTTTAAAAAGTGCTGCACACCAACTAACCAGTTACCAGCCTGTCACACTTAAGGAAGGTATGGGCCTTGGCCTTTCACATAGAAAGGTATGACAAAATTAGTGGGCTGTCGCGAATACATATGAGTAAGTGAATGGGTTTTGATTTTTCTCTTAGAAACATGTGACCAGGTGGGCGGCTCTTAAAACCTCATACCTAATTGGTCAGATAATTGGTTATATTATGAGTAAATGAAAAGCAACTATCTGGGAGAACTATCAAATAGTAAGAAATTGGTAAGTGGTGTCCTTGTGGATGTTTTTGGGTCCAAACTACTTTACATATTTGTCTTTAGTCTGACATAAGTCATAAATTAATCTGTCTCTCTGCAGATCACACCAACCTTGGTGGTAGGAAAAATAAGAGAAAAAGCATGGAAAGAACACACAGCTTGGAGAAATGGTCTTAAAAAGTGGTTTAAATCCATTCTTTTAAATGTATGGGCCTGCAACTAATGAACAACAGGGGTGAATAAGGACTTGGATGAGTCAGCTAAAAAAGGACTAGTCTACCTACTTGCTTAACAAAAGCATAAAAATAAATTAAAGGACAACAGCAAAAGCAAATCAAATACTCATATACAAAGTGGTGTAAAAGCAAGGGTGGGGTAAAATGGGGCACATTCTTCAGACATCAACTTACAGGAGGCACTTAACATGTAAAGCAGGTTTAACAGCTTACAAGTTGACAATTAAGCGATTACTTAGACAAATTAAAAACAGACTGTCCTTTTTATGTGAAGGACACAGAAAAGATACAGTACTAGACAGTTTACATGCTATGTATAAGCAATGAAACCTGTCAGCTGTAATTTTTTTTTTTTTTTTTAGATTTTCAGTGGTGGAGGGGCACCACAGAGTGCTGTATTCGGCACATAAATGAGGGATGGAATTCAAAGACTTGGAAGAAATTATCCGCACTACCGGTCACTGTTCAGGGCTCAGATGGAGGATTCTCTGCAGTTCAAGAGGCCTTATAGGAAAGAAAGGCTGCAGTACTGGAAAAGATACAGAAGGAAGTCAGCAGGATGGTATGAACACAAGGTACAATGCACGAAGAAAGGCTAAGAAAACTCCACTTCTTTTCATCTGGACATGCAGGGAAATAGGATGAAGTTATAGAAGCCAAAAAGTGGAGCAATATAATGGCATAACATCAGAAAGGAAGGTGAAGGAGATAGTAAAGAGCATGACCCACAGACTAAGTGAACACTGCTCAATTTTTCACACAAAAGGCAGTAATCAATTCAATGACATGAACTGGTGCTAGGAGTCGAGGCAAATAAAGCTCTTAAAATCAACAAGGGTCCTAGAGAAATGGAAAGGCAGGAGAGACTGTTGAATTACGCCAGATGAAAAAATAGGCAGACTCATTCTGCTGACAAGTTTATGAGGCCTGCTTTTATGAAAGATGGAACTAACTTGGACTCTGTGGAATCTCACTAATACAAGTTTCTCACAAATCCCCTTACTGCCTCCTTTCCCTTACGACTACTCGTGCTTCTACACAATACCCTTACTGCCTCCTTTCCCTTACGACTACTCGTGCTTCTACACAAATCCCCTTACTGCCGCCTTTCCCTTAAGGCTACTTGTGCTTCTACACAAATCCCCTTACTGCCTCCTTTCCCTTGCTTCTACACAAATCCCTCTACTGCCTCCTTTCCCTTAAGACTACTCGTCCTTCATAGGTTCATAGATTAGTACTAAGCGAACTGCCCTTGCAAGCCATTTTAAGCCTAGCCAATTATCCCTTGTGAGACTCAAACCCTGCACCATGTGTTTGTAAGGCAAACACCTTAACCATTAGGTCACCCTCCTTCTAGATAAATCCCCTTACTGCCTCCTTTCCCTTAAGACTACTTGTGCTTCTAATTCTTTTAGTTTTTATTTCCATGACATATGCTAGAAACCACACAATATTTATGCTGCCCTCTCCTGAACTACATATGTCTTCCTGTGTCACTACACTGCTTAAGTCTCCAGAATTACAGGTAGTGTTTTAGATGGGATCGTATCAATTAATAGACATAATACAGTACCTTCTTATTTTCTGCTGAAGATGCTTCTTTCTGCAGGCCCCAGCATTGTCACATTTATGATTCATCTTAAACTACCCTGAAGGTAGTTTTCTTCTTTTGTTATTACTATTTAATACTCCTCCAAGCCACAGGCTCTTTTCCCACAGTTTTGTGACAATGATGAGTCACTCTGATTTTACAGTGAAACTAAGATGCTTTAAACTACTCTTCAAAAAATGGTCTCTCTTATCTTTTCTACACCTTCTTTTGAATCAACCATGTTTCAAAACGTAGTGTCACCAGCACACAGCACATCTTCCTTCCAGACTTGTTACAAAAGTACTTAAGGCAGACAAATAATGAAATCAGTTTCCCACAATGATTCTTATCCATTTATCAGAGTGAACTCTCTTTCCTATAAATGTTAGCTGCTGCACAGCACATGACCTACAAACATTACCATCTTAAGACTTACTCTAAGGGTAAATCGATTCCACACCATTTTAAATGCTACCATTTGCTGAAAGCTAAGTGAACAATACCCAGCACCCCTCTCATATTTAATGCTCGGGTTACCCAGTCAAAGGATTCTTTGTTTGGCATGACTGTCCTGCCTAGTCTCTTAATGGATACTTTAAACTTCTTACCTTCAGTAATGTTTTACCCATTACAGAATTAAAGCTGACAGGACAGTTTCCAACTGCTGTCTTGCTCCTAACGCCTGTGAAAGGTAAGCCCATCTGCCATGTTTCAGTCATTATGAATGTCACCTTCCCTCACAGAATTTGTTTAAAGTTTTAATAATATTACTGGTTCACCTCTCAGTTTGGTTAAGAATTTGAGTGAATTTTATCAGACCCACTGTCTTGGACTGTTAGCTCAGGGCTCCTTCAAGAACCTTTCCTCTGTAAAGGCTGAAATTATTCCCTTTATCTAGATACCTCTTCTTGGATTCAGATACTTTTTTAGACATCCACTTAAAATGCTCCAACAACCTCTTAAAATCCTCAATCACGAGTGAAAACACCCCTCTTGTGAGAAGCCAAAAATAAACAATCATCCTCATCAATGCCACACTCGAGAGTGAAATCGGGAAGAAATAAAACGAGCCTTCCTTTCAGGTCAGACTCCAGTTTATGATAGACAATCATCCTCATCAATGCCACACTCGAGAGTAAAATCGGGAAGAAATAAAACAAGCCTTCCTTTCAGGTCAGACTCCAGTTTATGTTTCACAGACTTTCCTTTTCTTTGGTGGAAGTACCCCAACACAGAGATTTGTGGGGGCTGAGAGTTCATTCTCTGGCAGTCCATGACATACTGCCGTGCAAACTTCCAAAAACACAACACAGGAGATGACATTGGTGAAGTACAGCTGCACAGGGTTCAGTTACTGGGTCTACTCTTTTGGAGGGAGGGCACACTTTGTGGCACCCAAAGTCCTCAAAAGATTTCAGAGAGAGACCTGAGCATTCGTCTATTAGAATCACCAGAACTTCAGTTCTGCAGAAGATGACATGATTATTGAAGGATAAACACCTTTAGCAAGTACCTGGAAACCACAGAACTTTCACTGGAGACCTGGACAGCAGTAGCAGCAGCTACGGCAAAGCTCCGATTGTTTGCACCTACAGGGAGTTGCAAAAAGTGGGGATTCAACTAGACTGATGCCATGCTAATGGAACATGAGGCAGTTACTTGCTGGAACTGATAACAGAAGACCTCAGCAGGACTGACAAGGTCTCTGCAGTCATCTGCTCTCTGGCTACTGATTCCTTGGGAAAAAAAAAAATTTGGCCACTCCATATTCCTGGCCTCTCTCTTCTTCAGGCTGCATACACTGCTTACTTGTTGGACAGCTGCCTTGTACCAATGCGTCAGGCTACTTTTGGTTTATTTAGGTCCAGAAATTCCAGTGTCTACCAGTATGTATTGTACACAGGATAAAGGAATAACGGCCCAAATAACTCCGCCTTATCTGCTGCGAACTGACCAATATCAGGCAGGAAGGAGCTAGTCTGATAGCAGAGGTCCATCTAAATTGTGAAAGTCATTCCAGAAGGTTGGACATCTGCTTTCAGAAAATCCCATAGATAAAGAATGCTACTGCAGCAGTGATCTCTGCGATGACCAGTGAGAATTTTCCTTTAACCTAACCAGTGTTCCAGCCTTTGGTATGCAGTGGGTAAATACATGCAGCAGAAGTCCTCATAGCACAGGACCAAATTCAGTTTCTGTAGAAAACATTTGTTTTTGGTGCAATGACTATGACCAATTATTTTACATTCATTCTATGTCATTCTGCTTGCCATTACTGACAAATCACACTTTCTCATCCTTTCGAAATATTAAATGAAGCTTAAGAAGCGAATTGTGGTATTCATGTCAACAAATCATAACAGAGAGTTTTGATCTGTGAGACTCCGTCATAATTCTTAGTAGTGCATGAAACTTTGTCTGCTCAATGTACTACCAGTTACCAAAAAAAATGTTTTACAGCCTTCAAAGCCTATAAAATCCAATAAAACACTAACACAACCAAAGTGAAAGCAGGCAGAAATGTCATTCTGAAGAACACACAGCTTTAAAAACTGTTAGAAGCAAAGTGTGCCAGAGTGAAGTGTCTAACAGCCTTTAAAACCATTCTACCATCTCCTGCTGTTCTTTGCCAGCCAGCACCATCCAGAGAGTGAGACCAGATCTTAAGAATGCTTTAGGGGTGATTAACAAAAGCTTGTTAAGCACCTTTCTGATATCAGAAAAATGTTTAACAAGCTTGTCTTCCATTTTTAGAGCATAATCATGGCATTCTATGCCCAACATAGTATTCTGAAAGGGCTGGGGGGGGGGGGGAGTTGTTGGACTGTGAAAGTTAAAATACTAGAAAGTAATGAACTTTCTAACGACTACTTGGGAGCTGCAACAGCAAGAAACAAGTCTTGTGGAAATTATAGCAAAAAGGCAGAAATTTGACTGCAGCTGAGAGAACCATATTGGTGAAGGATTTCTCAAAAGTGGCTTTCAAGAATGTGTTTCCTTATTAAATCAGCAAAATGAGAACATTAATGGCTGAAATTGTCGTTTTCTACTACTTAAAATGTATTTTGGAATGGAAAAGTGTTGCAGTTTGAACACACTGAAGAGGTGAAAAATCAAGGGAAAAAAGAAAGACATTAGTGAACTGAAAAACACTGAAGAAAAAGGAGAAGGTGATAACGAATGAGAGGAAAGACTGAGGTGACTGAGAAGAGAGCTCTATTTGCAAGAGCAATTGACCCCAGTCAAAAGACAGCTGGACAGAGTGCCTGAAACGAACTTAAGAAAAAAGAGTAGTCCGTAAATGGTGAAGTCCATGAATAATGAAATAACAAAAAGGACTCTAATAAAAAGATGCAGCATTACTAACATCAGAATTTGGGGTTAATAAAGGGACAACTCTCTGTTCTTTAAGTCTGTGATATACAGGAAGCCCCGCAGCTGATTTTTTTCTCCTAGATCAACAAGGTAAAATGCTTCCATGTTGCAGGGATTAGCCTGTTATAAAGTCATCATTTGTTTGTGTCTTTCGGCTTTTCCCGGTTAGGGGTCGCCACAGCGGAACTCCAGTCCGCTAATAATTGGCAGTAGAGTTTTACGTGCTGGCTTGCCAGGCCTAACGCACAACCTTCAACGAAGGAACGCCTGTTCACGCATGTCGCCACACAGAAGACGCTCAAACTGAGAATCAAACGGGCAACATCTAACTGTGAAGTGACAACGCTACCGCAGCACCACCACCGCAGTGTTATAAAGTCACCATAATGTTTGGAAGAGAGAAAAAGAAGAACTTTCTAGTGCTCCACCCCAAAAAAGTTTACTTTCTGAATACTTTTACAGTGAAAACCAGTTACTATAGCACTTGGTGGAGTTTAACAATGTAGGTGCTGCAATGCTTAAAGGTGCTAAACCCTTCATCTGCAGATAAGACACGTTGGTGTGCGATATTCATATCCCAACATATCACTCACTGCGGGTACAACTTGAGAGCAAAACCTCTACTACCTGTCCAGAAGAGTAAAACCCTTGCTACATTCAAGGTAACCCTATTCAACTGCATGGGCAGCCACATATTTTGCCAGTCTATCTTACCTTGTCTACCTTGAGGCTACAGCGCACTTTTGAATGGAGGGGGTTTGGCTAAACGGTCTGCAGACTGACTGCCTACTACTTACTTATGAATCTATGCACTCATGTGGACGTAGGGACTGCTAATATATGGGAGCCAATAGTTTGAGTTCATGATAAAAACTGCTACAAGTACAGATTATCTTCAAATGCACAAATCGAAAAAGGGACAATGTTTCTGTGATAACAGCAGTTATTTTTTGAGAGAAGGTAATATACTAACCCAAGATGGAATGAAGATTGATGTTACAAATGTTCCCAGAAAATAAAATGTTTTGCTACTGTGTTAAATTTGTTTTGAATATAGATTATACTAGCACATGGTGATACTACCAACTGTGTGTGGTGTCCAGAAACTCGTGAAAAACAGAATTAATGAATGCAAGATTAAAATTATATACAATGAGAAGAGACTATTCTGACATATAAAGCAAAATGGACCCTTTTGCTGATAAGAAAGTACAGTTGCATTAAGTCTCACTCACCTGTAACAGTAGATGTTTGAATCCTCAGTGCCTCAGTGGCATTTTGGGTTATCTGTCGAGGTAACCCAGTACTGGCCACCTTTCAGAAGTTCAGACTCCCCTACTTCTCTCTTCCTGTGAGAGCTGATTGGCTAACCATATCCTGAGAGGGGAAGCCATCAGTTCTCACAGTTAGTGAGTGCTCAGGCTTTTTCACTTCCACAAAGAAGGAGAGGAAAGTACTTGAAGCCAGAATCATTTAGCAAGACTAAATCTGCAGCCAACACCACCACCTATAAAAAACAAATCCAGCAACAACCAATTCAAAGAGGTTGAAACCCACCTCAACTATGCACAACCTGGGGGATGGTGTCAGTAAGGAATTCGAACATCTATTGTTGCAGGTAAGTATTGCACTATGTTCATCATTCCCAATGCCTCAGTGGCAATTTGGTAAATTCCCAAAGCTTACCCTAACCAAGAGATGGAAGGATAAGGACCCAGGAGCCCCTGGAGAAGGGTCCTAGCAAAGCCTGCTCTTGGTACCATGAAAAGGAATCCAGTTTGCTGTGCTTTGTGAAGGTATTAAGAGAGCAGATCAGGTTGCTTCCTCTAGAATGTTTCTCGAGTCTACCTCTTTCCAATATTCTATCAGAGGATAAGGCCCAAGTCAAGTAAGCCTTAACCTTGCCCAGAAAAGACTAACCATGGTGGGAGTAACAAAAAACAACAGCAGTGGACAACCATTGTGCAATAATTTGCAAGAGACAGGTGGCCTTTTCTTAGCCCCCATATAGGAGACAAACAGTTGTTCAGCATTTCTAAATGGCGTTGTTCGGTCAAGGTAGTGCTTCAGCTGCCTGTGCACATCCAAGGTTCTAGAATCTTTTCACCCTTTTTTTTGATCATGATAGAACACTGGTGGACTGACGGCTTGAATCCAGATAAATTCAGAAACAACTTTAAGTCTGAATTATGGATTCGTGCATACCCTCTGTCCCTTAGGGAAATCAGATAGTTTGGCCCACTATGAGAACTTGCAGCTCAGATACACGCCTTGCAGATGTCATAGTAATAAGTAAAACAATTTTCCTAAAAATTAACCCTCAATCAGCCTGAGGCACAAGTTCAAAGGGAGGGAACATCAGTTTGTCAACAACAAAGTTGAGATCTCAGGGGGAAGACGAATGTGCTTTCGAGGCACTTGTGCAACACTCTTTTCATAAACCTTTTGACCACAAAGAGAGAGGGATTCGTGAGCAGACAAGCTGGAATGGCTGCAAGATGAACTTAGAAGCGTATGACAAATAGTCTCCAAGTAGCTCACATAAATCAGAGAGGTCAGAACCTTTTCAGGGCCTCTGCTACTTACTGGACAGGCACCACCTTGAAAACCTCTTCCACTTGAAAATCTAAAGATTTTCTTGTTGCAAGTTTTCTTGCCTCCATAAATACTGCTGCAAATCCTCATGGAACAAACTCCTTAAATGTATCAAAACAGAATTGGCTGCAGTTGCTCTAAGCTGGGGTGCACCATTCACCCCCTGATACCATGTGAGCAAATCTATTCTGTAAGAAAGCTTATGGTTATTTCCCTTTGGCCAATTTCCATTAAAAGGGAGAACCAACCGTGCCTGAGCCAAAAGGGGGTTACCAAAAATGATCTTTGGCAATTCTTTCCGAATCTTTATAAGTACTTTGGGAATGATTGGATAGAGTGGAAATTCATTTTACATGTGTTGCCCAGGAAGTCTTGCTGGGCACAAAGGCCACATTTCAGCACAGGCCCGGGAAGAAAAGCTCCAGGGATTACAAACAAAATCTTTTAAGTTATATAACATCAGTAATGTCAGGCAGAATGTATGTCTTCTTTCAGCTTTTCCCAGTTAGGGGTCGCCACAGCGGAACTCCGGTCTGCTAATGATTGGCAGTGGATTTTTACGGTGTTGAGTTGCCAGCCCGATGCCCAAGCTTCAAAGAAGGCACACCCATTCACGCACGCACCTACCTGCATGTCTTTAGACATCATTTAACCGCGGTGAGGCCATGCAGACTCCACACAGAAGGAGCTCCAGTCGAGAATCGAACAGGAGAAACTCTTGCTGTGAGGCAACAACGCTAACTGCTGCATCACCGTGGTCTATATACAATTAAAATAAATTTTACAATGTAAAAACAGACAAGTTTCTACACATATAGTAATAAGGCTTCTTATACTAATAAGAGTCTATGCAGATACAGTTAAATAAATATGAAGTAGGACAGATGTCACAATACAAAGGATAGAAATGTTGACTTAATTATGCGATATAATGAAATGAGTGATAAAAGTTAAGGCAGGCACAGCTAGAAGGTGGGTGGGTGAAGACAGAGTGCCACTTGTTAAGACAGTAGAGGAGAGCACAGGTACAGTAGAAGAGGAGGAAGACGGTACAGATGTTCTACTTATCCTGGAGACATGCAGGTACAGAGCCAGCATGTTTACAGGTGTTTTCTTAGATGTCTTTTAAATGAGTGCTGATTTCAAGAAGCCTGAGGAGCATATGGTAGGGTATTTCAGGGGTAGCTACAGAGTTTGTGTAGAAGGAGGCTCCCAATTCATTTGGGGCTATAGTGATGGAGAGGAGGAGTTTGTCTTTAGAGCAAAGAAATTTGATAGAGGAGTAGTACTGAGGCATGCCTTTTAGTGATGAATGCTTATCAGGGTAGTACATTAGAGTATGAATTAGTAATAGTTGCCTACAGTGGGAGTGATGCAGGAGTTCGGACCATGGTAGGGTGGTAGTGTTGAAGCATGTCTTTTAGTGTGGAATATTTATCAGGGTAGTGTATTACAGTATGAGCTAGTAGTAGTAGACTACAGTAGGGATGATGTAGGAGTTCAGTACAATTTAGTTGTTAAAGAGCAGAACAGTGATAGCAATAGGGTTGCCACCCCTCCGGTTATTTCCTGGACTATCCGGAAATCAAACTGATTCTCCGGTAGTCCGGAAAACACTGTAAATTCCAGTACTCTCTTTCAAAAAGGAAACAAACTATCAGAGTTTGTAAATCGGTTGATTTACTATGTTTTTTTTACAAAAAAGCATAGTAAATCAGCCAAAAGCAGGCAGCAGGAACAGAAAAAGATGGCGTCCCTTGTCGAGGGATGTCATTGTGATGTCACAAAATGGGCGGAATGTGGGTGGGAGCGGGGGTGGGATGGGCAGGGTTACCGGTGACACGAGAGGTTTGGCTTTACTCCAGTTTTAGCCATGATGAAAGGTGACAACCCTAGATAGCAAACGAGATGTTTTATTTTAGTATTAGGTTTTTGCACACAATACTGTAGTTTTTATGTGGGCAAAACCGAGAGAACCCTCAGAGGAAGGATTTATGAGCATCTTTATGAAATTTCCAAAAAGAAAGACACCAATGCTTTCTATAAGCATCTGGGTACATGCCCCAGTATGCAGCTGAGATTTATGGTCCTAGAGCAAGTTCTGCAGGACAGTAGAGGGGGCGACTGGGAGGCTTGGCTTGAATATAAAGAATTGATGTGGCAACTTAAACTGAATGCCACCAAGCCCCCAGGTTTGAATGATAGTGTTAGTATTACAAGTGTTTTGAAATTAAGAAGGGCTAAATTATCGTTTTATGTTTGAGGTTGTCCTACACAAAGGAAGGTCTATTTATGAATTTTAATATTTTCTATTTTTATTTTTCTTTGGCATTTTTATATAACAGGTATTGAATACATATTTGGTGGTTTTATAGGGCTTATTTATTTATTTTTGTAAGAGATTTTTATAATTTGCTAATGATGTTTTCTATCAGTTAGTTGTTTAAAAAGCGTTTTTACTGCAATGTGACATATAATTTATCTACAAGCTTGTTTTATCCAGTTTGTTTTTAGTGGTTCAACAATTTTTAATTAATTAACTTATTAACACATTGGTCATGTGATTCTATTATGTTTAGTATATAAGTTTATCTTGATAAAGCCTGGTATTTACCCAGGCGAAAGCGCTTGATTCTATATTTCCTTTCATTTTGAATAAAAGTTGTGAGTGAGCTACTGTTGGACTGGTTCGCTTTCCTCCCAGCTTTGGATTTTTTGTATTTATTTTAGCATTACTAACATCCACACAAGGATGGAACAAAGAGTGGGGAGGGCAGGCTTTAGCTACAGTTTCTCTAGTTCTGATGTCTGTCGGGTAGGATTTTGTTATATACAAGAGGTCAAGTTTTTTGTGTGTGTGTGTTTTTTTTAAACAATTTGGAGGTGAAATTTCAAGTTGTCATCAATTACGACTCTAAGACATCAGTGGTAGTGAACCTGTTCAATCAGGGTATTATTTAATGAAGTGATGTATGCAAAACATTCCTGGCCATGGGAATGAGAGCGCATCTGTCTTCCAAGCATGGTTGCAAGGATGTCTAGCACAGAATTTCTTCAGATGTCCATTTTGAAAGGAGATCTATTTGAGGTGTTCTCCACATCTGGATCAAGTCCTGGAAAGCCTCTACATTGAGCTCCCATTCATAAGGGTCTGTCCAGGACCTGCAGAGTCTGTCTACCACGGTGTTTTGCTCTGATATAATGTACAAGGCTTGAAGATTCAAAGAATGTTGTAGAGTCACTCCCAGACCATGGCTGCCAAATGGCAGAGAGAGTATGACCGTTTACCCCCCTTGCTTGTTCAGGTACCACATCACGGTAGTGTTGTCTGTGACCACTAGAACAGGATCTTGATTCCATAAGTGGACTTTTACGGCATGAATCACTGCCAACACATTTTACATTTATGTGCTTTGGCATGTCATGAGGACAACACAAGCCTTTCATTCCCATGGGCACTGCTCCCCATGCAAATCTAAACAGTCTGTGATAGATTGGATTAGGGTCTGAAGACAGAAAGGGTGTCCTGGATTCAGAGACAGTTGAGCACCCCACAAATTCCAGTACTGGTACTTGGAAATCCATGATATGAAGGTCCAATAATTCTTCAAGTACCATTACATTTTTTCTTGTGTAGTCTGGCTAATGGTATCAGGAGGATCATCGAGGCCATAAGGTCTAGAATTTCAAGCAACTCTCTTGCTGAGGCCACGTGTAGAAAAAAGAAAGGCTCCCAAAAATGCCCTGATAAGTCAAAGCTCTGTATTCTGGGTGGAATGCCATCCTTTTATTGTGTCTATCCAAAACTGCAGTAAAAACAATAAGTTAAGAGAGTGTGAGGAAAGACTTTTGAAGGATCAGTTTGAAGCCCAGGTGGGAAAGGAGGGATGCAACCTTGTTTAAGGACTCCAAGAACCTGGATACAAAATCTGCACAAATCAACAAGTCATCTAAATTACCACTGGGGCCAGACACTTTGTAAACACTTAAGGTTCAGTAGATAGCTCAAAGGGTAATACAGAAAGCTGTTAATTTAAGACAGACACAGCAATCTCAAAAATGTCCTAAAATTGGCAGCAATAGGAATATGATAATATGCATCCTTGAGATCTAGAGTCACCATGAAACAGCAGTCTGTAAACAATGCTAGGACGATACAAGGTTAGCATTTTGAATTTCGCAACTTATACAAAGGTGTTAAGAAAGCACAAATCTAGGATGGGTCTCCAGGAGTGGTCTTTTTTTGGTACCAAAAAGATTCTGCAGTAAAATCCTTTGCCTTTATATATCGCAGGCACTGGTTCTATCTCCCCTGCTTCTACCATGTGGTGGAGCACAGGAGAAAACAGCTCTGTCTGGTCGGGGGGAGGTGGGGGAATTCCTGGGGGGATTTCTATCCAATGCCAAGTGTATCTTCTATGAAATATTCTCAGTATTCATTTCTTTAAGACTACTTGTGGCCAGGTTGCAAGGCTGAGAAAGAGCCTTGGGGGAAGGAGCAACAGAAAGAAGGAAGGGCAGTAGAGGGGAGGAGTGCTCTGTGACTCAGAATAGGGGTCAAATCTTTTTCAGAAAGGACCCCTTCTTTCTGGTTTCGAAGAATTACCCTCCTGCCATTTTCTTTTGGATACCCGACTTTTGATTTTCCTGAATAATTCTTGTTTATTATTCCCCTTGAAGGAAGACGGCTACATGAAATATCCTAGATACACAATGGATTAATTTGCCTCTATCATACCACTGTTTTGAGAATCTGTGCAACAGGGGGCCCAAAAGTACAGTTTTGTACCTACCATAAATGTAGATGTCCGATAGGTATGCATCTGCAGTCATAACATATAGGTTGTCCTGCCTCAGGCAGCCCTTCGGTCGGCCGGATTCCAAAGTCTGGGTCTGGCCTCGGCTGATGTCGCACTTTCCCCGACGTCATAGCTTCTGGGGTATAAAGACATCAGCCGACGCCATTTTCCTCAGTGTTTCTTGCCCCAGATGCCAGGTGCCCTCTAGGAAGGCTAAATTTGGATAAATGTTGAATGTTCCAAACAGTAGCAAAATATATATATATATATATATACATATATAACAAACAAACAAACATACCATAACAGATTCCCCCAGCTAGCTGAAAGAGGGGTAAGCACCCTAGGAATACCACAGAGGGGAAGGAGGGTGGGTAATCCTGACTGCAGATGCATACCTATCGGACATCTACATTTATGGTAGGTACAAAACTGTACTATGTCCTTCAAGGATGCATCTGCAGTCATAACATATGGGTAGAATACCATAGCCAAACTGGGGGAGGAGGTACTAAGATAAGGATGGTGTAGTTAAGATCCCCTGTAAAATTGCAGTTGCAAAGCCTGCTCGGGATCTGGAGTATAAAGGAAGATTGTAATGCTTGGCAAATGTATGCACGGAGCTCCAAGTAGCAGCTTCTAAAATGTCCTTGGTAGCCACCCCTCGTAGGAAAGCTGTAGTGGTGGCTGTGGCCCTTGTGGAATGAGGCCTGATATTTTCAGGAGCTGTCTTTCCATGAAAAGAGTAGCAAAAGCGAATGCAATTTCCTATCCATTTTGAAATTGTCTGTTTGGAAATTGCTTTTCCTTGCACCCCAGTTGCATATGCTACAAAAAGTTGGTCAGTTTTTCTGCTGGTTTTAGTTCTGTCCAGATAGTAGCGTAGTTGTCTGTGTACATCAAAGGTGTGCAAAAGTTTTTCTCCTTTGTTCTGTGGGTTAGGGAAGAACGTAGACAAATGAATAGCTTGGTTCAAGGATACCCTGGATACCACCTTTGGCATGAAAGTAGGATTGGTTCTCAGAGACACTCTATCCTGGTGAAAAATAAGGAAAGGCTGCACTGCCATTAATGCCTGTAACTCGGATACTCTTCTTGCTGAAGTGATTGCCAGAAGGAAAGCAGTTTTCCAAGATAAAAACTGTAAGTCTGCTGATGCTGCTGGTTCAAAAGGAGGTAGTGTCAATTTTTCCAGCACAAAATTGAGATCCCATGCAGGCAGAGGGGGTCTCCTTGGAGGTTTAACATTTTTGATCCATCTCAAAAATTGTCTGAGAAGAGGGTGAGAGAAGATAGGAGGATCGATAGTGTATTCTGCTGAAATTGCTGAAGCATGAATCTTAATGGAAGAGTAGGACAGGCCATTGTGGAACAATTCTGCTAAGTATTCTAGGATGTGTGCTAGGTTTGCTACTGTGACATCTGTGCCCTTTGATGTGCTCCAAATGAGGAATCTCTTCTATTTAGCTGAGTATGTCTTCCTTGTGGAGGGTCTGCGAGCCTCCAGGATAATGTCCTTGACCCTCTGAGATAAGACAGTTTGGTTTGGTTTTAAGCAATTTTCCAGGCAGTTAGTTGCAGTGTTTTCAAGTTTGGATGCAGGGTCTTGAAATTGTTCTGCGTTAGAAGAAGAGGCCATAGGGGTAGAGGCCATGAGTTCGCCTGAGACATGCTTCTCAGTAGCGGATACCAGTGCTGTCTTGGCCAGTCCGGAGCTATTAGTATCACCTTTGGCTGTTCCTCCCTGATCTTCAGTAGAACCTTGCACATCAATGGGAGAGGTGGAAATGCATACACTGTTAGGGCATTCCAGCTGAAAGTGAGAGAGTCCACCCTCCAGGCTTGTGGGTGGTATGTCCTTGAGCAGAATTTCTTCAGTTGGTGGTTGAGTGGGGAGGTGAACAGATCTATCTCTGGCATTCCCCATTTCTTTGTTATGAGTTTGAAGATGTCTGGATGCAGCATCCATTCGTGAGCATCCGTGGTAGTTCTGCTTAAGCTGTCTGCTAGTGAATTCTCTTTTCCTGGTACGAATTTGGCCTGCAGCTGGATATTGAGATTCAGGCCTAGGTTCCACAGATCCATTGCCATCCGGCATAGAGGGTAGGAATGCGTGCCTCCCTGCTTGTTTATGTACCACATGACCAAGGTGTTGTCTGTCCTTATCAGCAGATGTCCTTGCTGGAGGAATGGTTTGAATGCCTCGATTGCATGCTTCACTGCCAGCATCTCCTTTTGGTTTATGTGCAAGTTTAGCTGGCCTTGAGACCATAGGCCTTGGATACATTTGTCCTCCATGTGTGCTCCCCATCCTAGGTCTGAGGCGTCCGTGGTGATGGTCTGCCTTGGTTTTGGTTTGTTGAAAGGCAACCCTCTGTTGGACTGGCAGGCCTGAGCCCACCACAGGAATTCCTTTTGAAGGCATGGAATGATTGGTATCATGGTTTCTAGACTGTGCCTGTGTTGAGACCATACATTCCTTAGGTACCATTGTAATTTCCTCATATGCAGCCGGGCATGCGGGATCAAGATTATGCAGGATGCCATGTAACCCAGGGCCTGCAGGACTTTCCTTGCAGTAAGCTGAGCTAGTCTTGTCAAAGTCATGGAGTAATCTGGAAGTTGCTTTTGTTTTTCTTTTGTGAGAAAAGCCATCTGAGTTATTGTGTCCAGATCCGCACCCAAAAGGTTATCCTTTGGGATGGCACTAGTCTTGACTTTTGGATGTTGACTGTGTATCCCAAGGCCTGTAACAGGTGTATGACATAGGCCAAATCCTTTATCAATTTTGTCTTGTTGTCCGCTTGTATTAGGCAGTCGTCCAGGTATGGGTAGATTTGAATTCCCTGAAGCCTGCAATGTGCAATTACTGATGCCAGGCATTTCGTGAATACTCTGGGCAGTAGATAAGCCAAAGGGTAATGCTGAGAATTGATAATGCTCTGATCCTGCAAGAAATCTGAGGTGTCTTCTGCAATCTGGTCGGATAGGGACGTGCAGGTATGCCTCCTTGAGATCTAGAGTCACCAGCCAAGACTCCTTGCCCAACATGGGAAGAAGTTGCTGTAGGGTCAGCATTTTGAATTTTGGCACAATGAGATATGTGTTCAGTGCGGACAAGTCGAGAATAGGCCTCCATTGGTTTTCTTTTCTTGGTACAAGGAATAGTCTGGAGTAAAGTCCTTGGCCTTGTTCCATAGATGGTACCCTTTCTATCGCTTTCATCTGAAGTAAATTGTTGATTTGTCTTAAAGCCTCTGGCTTCTGGTTTGGTGGAAGGTTTGGCATTCCGCTCCTTTTTGGTAAAGTGTGGAAGTGAAACCTGTATCCTTTGTCTATTGTTTGCAATGTCCATGAGTCCTTTGTAATGCAATGCCAGTTTTTTGAGAATAAAGCCAGCTTTCCGCCCAAGAGAGCTTCCAGTTGTTCCCTGGCAGGCGGAATCAGAGTCAAGTCATTGTGTCTGTCCTGTGGTAGTGGTTGTAGTTGCAGCTGTGGCACTACTCCTCTGGTTGGCAGGCTGCCACTGACGACCCCTGTAGGCACCCTTTGATTGACCTCTGCCTCTAGGGCATCTATTCCTGCCCCTCTGTGCTCTGGAGGTGTCTGGAAAGGACCAATTCTTTGAAGGCCAGTTTCTGCTGAACCTCGGAGGTTGGACCTGCAGAAATTCCTTTACTGTTTGCACAGATTTTGCTTTTTCTTCCACTTTCTTTAGAATCTCCTGTGCAGGGAGCCAAATAAACTTTGTTTCTCCATTGGAGCATCTAGGAGTTTAGCCTTGACATGGTCTGGCAAGGATTGCTCTTTAGCCAGGCATGCCTACAATTACTGCCCCAGTCATAGCTGATCTAAATGAAGCCTCCAGTGCATCATAGCCACATTTTAAGAAATGATTACTGACCTGCTGAGAGTTGTGTACCAAATCCTGAAGGGATTTATGGTCTAAAGGTTCAGGAGAAGAAAGCTTTTTATTTAGCTGATCTAACAAATATTCTTGGTACTGTATCATATGGAATTGACAGTTTAATGCCCTGGCAGAAAGAGTAGCAGATGTATAAACCTTTTTACCCCATCTCTCTAATGCTCTAGACTCTCTGTCAGAAGGTAGGGGATTTTTGGCAGTGGCAGCTGCAACACCTTTTGGGCCCTGTGAGATAGTTTCTGGATCTGCAGCATGGGCTTTATACAGGTGGAAGTGAGAATCCGGGACCCTGTAATATCTGTCAGGTTTGGCGGGGGCCGGGGGAAGAGAATCAGGTGCAGAACTAACCTCATTATACACATCATCAATTACAGTTAGCACTGGTGGTATGGCTAAGGGCCTATGCTGGGGCAAATGTAAAAATGTCCTTAATCTTTTTCTAGAATCAGAAAAATCCTGACCCTGCCATTGAAAGTGTTCCCTCATTGAGTGCAAAGTCTCCCCAAAGGAAAATTCTTCAGGAGGGGAGGCCGAAGGAATAGAGTCTTCTGCATCTGAATCCTCATAAGGCGAATAGGCCCCTTCCTGATGGTCTGACAAATCAGATCCATCCGTGGAGTAATCAGAGGACAGAGGTTCAGAGGGTTCAGTCCTAGGCCTTTTGTCAGGTGGAGGTTGGGAGGCCCTGTCTGGGTGAGGTTGGGAACCCCTAATTAAGGATATAAGGTCCTCAGCAAGACTGAGAATCTGAGAACTTGAGGAAGGCCTCTGTGAAGTAGATTTGGCAGGTAAAGCTTTTGAAAGTTTGGCAGCTTTAGCCCTGGAGAAGGCCTTAATAGACACAGAAGCTGGGGGGCCTAGCTGCCCCACGTGCAGGTGTAGAAATGTCCAATGGAATGGTGTCGGACAATTCTTGAGCGCTAGTTTCGGTAGGGATTTCTGAAGCCGACTCAGCCGGGGCCTCTCCGGCCTCGGTTGTCGGAGGTATGGTTTCGGTTGTAGTAAGAACCGAGGACTCTGTTTCAGCCGAAACAGAGACACTCGCGGTAGGCCTAACCGTGGTTTCAGCCGAAACCGCGGGCCGTGAGTGTCGGTCCTTTTCCCTGCGTTTTTTGGCCATATGCGTAGTCGGAGTCTCCCACAGCATTTTATATGCAAAAGCGGTTCCGAAAAATTCTTCTGCAAACTCCGACCGACGTCCAAGAGTCCGTCGGTTGAAGGAGGCGCAGGCTAAACAAGCTGATACGCCATGGTCTGGGCCTAAGCAAGGAAGGCAGTAAGAATGGAAATCCTTATGAGGTATTTGTTTCCCACAAGTTAAACAATTATTTACTTTGTCTGACATCGGCTGAGGCAAGAAAGAGTCCCCAACGGGGTACTTAGCTTTTCAAGTCTTCGTAGCTGAAATCTCTGGATCTGACCGACCGGCACTTGCGAACAGCTTCTGCTTCGGGCACCGCGCGGCAAGAAAGACCGAGGAAAATGGCGTCGGCTGATGCCTTTATATCCCAGAAGCTATGACGTCGGGGAAAGTGCGACATCAGCCGAGGCCAGACCCAGACTTTGGAATCCGGCCGACCGAAGGGCTGCCTGAGGCAGGACAACCCATATGTTATGACTGCAGATGCATCCTTGAAGGACATCGCCAATTTAGAACTGGAAGGTGCATTCAGAATTTGGTCTTTTAAATCATTAGAGAAGTTCTGATTATATAGCCAAGCATAAAGCAGCGGAAGTTCTCCACACTACATTGTATCTGCACCTACAAGCACACCTCTCATTCTAAAGGCTCAATCACTAGAGACATTCTTCTTCCCTGAATATGAAACTGTTTTCCATCTTTATCATGGGGGCATTAGATTAGTTGAAGCCAAAGCCTTTTTATTTAAGCAGGCAGCTGGGGAGACCACCGCTTGGTCAGCAGTCAAACAAGAGAGACCTCATATCAGAGGAGACCTTGTATTTTCCCTGAGACTTTTTCGGGACTGCTGGAATAGATACTGGTGTCCTGCAGGCCACTTTATAAACATCTTCTGATGCCAATAAAAGAGGGGGGAGGAATAGCCACAGAACTGGGCATCTCATCCTCTATAAGGTCGTACAGCCTGCCCAGCTCTAGGGTAGTTCCCAACTGCTTCCAAGCAAAAGCATCACTACATTTAGCAAACATCTGAGGAACAGTGAACATTTGTTTGAACTTAAGCTCAGGTTCACCTTCCAAAGAATCAGAGTAGCCAGACTCAGCATCAACTAGGAAATCCCCATTATCCTCGTCAAATTCCTAATCATTCTCTGAAACAGAATGGTCAAGACTACAACACAGCCACAGATGGGAAAACAGAGGTCAAGATCCATAATACAACGCAGCCACGGGTGGGAAAACAGCCACCAGAATTAGCTAAATGCAGAAAGTACAGTTGTGTACACTTACCATAAATGTAGATGTTCGAGTGTATTCACTGTTGCAGTCATCACATTTGGGTTATCTGCTTGCAGTAGCCCTCAGTCGGCCTGATTAACAAAGTCTTGGGTCCTGTGTCAGTTGCTGTCTCTTCTTCTGTGACGTCAGGTAGTCAGGGGTATAAAACATGTCGCCGACACCATTACATCAGTTTTTCTTGCCCCAGATGTCAGGTGCCCCCTTAATGGGAAGCAATAAAAAAAAAATATATATATATATATATATATATATATATATATATAAAAGGTTATACCGGCAACAAAAAATTATACCAAAAAGCTTTTACGCATAGTAAAGGAGAGTACAGGTATAGCCAAAATAAGTCAGGGGGCTGGAGGGAGGGTAACCAGGACTGCAACAGTGAATACACTCGAACATCTACATTTATGGTAAGTGTACACAACTGTACTATGTTCTTCATGTTACACTGTTGCAGTCATCACATTTGGGTAGATTCCCAAAGCTAAGGATGGGAGGAGGCATTTAGATAGCATTACGACCAGCTAGATGGCCCTGCAAGATTGCAGTGGCAAAGGCAGCTCTGGATTTAGAGAAAATTGGCAAATGGTAATGCTTGGTGAAAGTATGTACAGAACTCAAAGTAGCAGCTTCTAGGATGTCTCTGGTAGGGACACCTCTGAAAAAGGCTGTGAAGGTAGATGCAGCTCTGGCCGAATGGGGTCTGATCCCCTGTGGGGTAGGTTTTCCATGGTGCTTCTAGTAGAAATGAATGCAATGGCCCATCCATTTAGAAATGGTTTGCTTTGAAATAGCCTTCCCCTCTGCCCCTGCAGCAAATGCCACCAGCAGTTGTTCAGGATTTCCTTTGAGGTTTAGTCCTGTCCAAGTAAAATCTAAGTTGTCTGTGAACATCTAAGGAGTGCAGTATCCATTCCCCTTTGTTCTGTGGATTAGGAAAGAAGGTTGGCAAATGAATGGACTGATTAAGAGCCACACTGGATACCACCTTGGGCATGAAGGAGGGATTGGTTCTGAGGGTCACCCTGTCCGCATGAAAGATGATGAAAGGCTCCACTGCTATAAGGGCCTGTAATTCAGATACTCTTCTTGCTGAAGTGATTGCTAAAAGGAAGGTTGTTTCCAAGAAAGGAATTTAAACTCTGCACTTGCAGCTGGCTCAAAAGGAGGAAAAGTGAGTTTCTCCAATACAAAGTTAAGGTGCCAGGCTGAAGTTGGGGCTCTCCTGGGTGGTCTTAAATTTTTGGCCCCTCTGAGGAACTGCTTGAGCAATGGATGAGAGAAGAGGGGAGGTTCTGTGTTATAATGAGCTGAAATGGCTGAGGCGTGAATTTTAATGGAGGAAAAAGAAAGGCCCTTGTGAAGCATCTCAGTTGAGTATTGTAGAATATGAGGTAAGTTGGGTGCTGCTGTGGTCATCCCTTGAGATTAGTTCCAGGCACAGAATCTTTCGCATTTTTCAGCAGAAGATTTTCTAGTACTAGGCCTCCTTGCCTCTAAAAGGATACCCATCACTGGTTTACTGAGGGATGGTAAAGGAGAGATTAGGTAATTAGCCAGGCTGCTAGGTTCAGGGTTTGAAGATGAGGGTGCAGAATCTGGTTCTCCTGCTGAGACAACAGGGTAGGGGTCTGAGGCAGGTGCCATGGGGCCAGCAGTGACGCACTGTGCAGCAGGGGGTACCAGTGCTGGCGTGGCCAGTCAGGCACAATCAATATCGTCCTTGGTTTGTCCTGTTTGATCTTTAGTAGTACTTTAGAGAGGAGAGTCAGAGGAAGAAAGGCGTAAACGGACAGGTTTTTCCAACTGAAGGACAGAACATCCACTTTCCAAGCTTGCTTGTGGGGAGTCCTTGTGCAAAATTTGCCTAATTCGTAGTTCTGGGGGGAGGCAAACAGGTCTATATCTGGGTTCCCCCATTTGTTTGTCAACATGTTGAAAGTCTTTGGTTCCAGTTTCCACTCGTGTGGGTCCATGAGGTTTCTGCATAGTCCATCTACCAGAGTATTTAGTTTTCCTGGCAGGAATTTAGCTTGTAGATGCACTTGGTAGCTCAAGGCTGTGTTCCACAGTGCCATGGCTAATCTGCAGAGGGGGTAAGAATGGGTACCCCCCTGCTTGTTTATGTACCACATAACACTGGTGTTGTCCATCTTTACCATTAATTGTCCTGGAAGAATGTGGTCCTTGAAGGCTGTCAGAGCATTCTGTACAGCTAACATTCCTTTTTGATTGATATGCAGGTGCATTTGACTTGGGTTTCATTTGCCCTGAATGCACTTCCTGCCAGGTGAGCCCCCCACGCATAGTCTGATGCATTTGTTAGGATTTGGGCGGCAGGGGGTAGAGTGAATGGTAGTCCCTTGTTTTGGTAGCAGGCCTCTGCCCACCAAAGGAACTCTAACCATAGGGAAGGTATAATAGGAACTATTGCTTCTAGATCCTGAGAATGTTGACACCATAGGCTTTTTAGATACCATTGTAGTTTCCTCATATGCAGTCTTGCATATGGAATTAGGAGAATGCAGAAGACCATGAACCCCACGGCTTGCAGTATTTGCCTTGCAGATAGCAGGGTTTTTGTGGCCATTAGTTTGAAGTAGGTTGTCAAATGAATTTGTTTCTCTAGCGTAAGGAAAGCCATCTGGGAAGTTGTATTCAAGCTTGCTTCCTGGAATATAATTTGTTGACAGGGTACCAAATGTGATTTATTTTCGTTTATGGTGTACCCCAGACAAGTTAGCACCCTTTGTACAAAAGCTAGATGATTCAAAAATATGTCCTGGCTTTATGCCTGAATTAGACAATCGTCCAGGTATGGGTATATTTGAATATTTCTTTGCCTGCAAAATGCAATGACTGGAGCTAGGCACTTTGGTTTATCTACTGCACCCAGGGTATTCACAAAGAGCAGTGCAGAGAACTGACAGTGCATGTAGCCTGCTTTGAAGCATAGGTATCTTCTGCAAGATTCCCTGATTGGGATATGCAGGCAGGCTTCCTTTAAATCGAGTGTTGCCAACCAAGCATCTTTGCCTAGCATAGGAAGCAACTGGTGAAGAGTTAGCATCTTGAATTTTGGAATCACCAAAAAGGTGTTTAAAGTAGACAGGTCCAGGATGGGACACCATGAATTGAAAAAGTCTTGAGTAGAAGCCTTGTCCCTTTTCCTCTTCTGGTGCAGTTTGAATAGCCTTTATGCTTAAGAGAGAGAGTACTTGCTTTTGAGCCTCTGCCCACTGATTTGGGGGTAGATCTGGCCAACCGTTTGGGGTTGGTAACGTGTGTAAGTGAAATCTGTATCCTTGGGAAACTATATTCAAAACCCATTTGTCCTGGGTGAGTTCCCAGTTTTTTGCCTGCAGAGCAATCTTTCCCCCTAAAGGAGCAGTCAGTTGAGAAGTGCATGGAAGTTTTAAAGTTAAGTCATTGAGTCAGCTTACCATAGGGGGAGTCTTACTACTCCCATATTTGGAAGTACGGGCCCCCCACTGCTTAGTCCTGTGCTTCCCCTGTGACTGAAGTCTGGGTGTTCTGCTGGATCTAGGTTTGGACTGAGAAGACCTGGAAGAGGCAGGAAAGGACCAATTCTTAGTGGTCAATGCCTACTAAATCTTGGAGGTTGTACTTGTAATAAATCTTTAACAGTTTGCATAGATTTAGCTTTTTCCTCCATCTTTTTAAGAATTTCTTCTGCCTTGTTGCCAAAAAGGCAGTCCTGATTTAAGGGAGCATCCAGCAATTTAGCTTTAACATGATCTGGCAAGGAATGCTCCTTAAGCCAAGCATGCCTTCTAAGTACAGACCCAGTGACAGCAGCCCTGCAAGATGCCGCTAGTGAATCCAAACCACATTGCAAAGTATGTTTTCCACCCTGTTCAGCAGAATGCATTAAATCCTGTAAATCCTTATTTTCAGTACAATCAGGAATCAACATAATTTTCTGTTTAAGCAATCCAATAATATGCTGCTGATACTTTAACATATAAAACTGGCAGTTTAAGGCCCTAATGGCCAAGGTTGCAGAAGTGTATATCTTCTTACCCCATCTATCCAGTGCCCTGGAGTCTCTATCAGAGGGGGTAGGATTTTTGGCAGTAGTAGCTTTAATGCCCTTGGGTCCCTGTGAAATGGTCTCAGGATCCGCAGTAGTATTTTTGAAAAGGAACTTGTGAGAGTCAGGAACCCTGTAATATCTAAGGTTTTCTGGGAGCAGGAGGTAAAGAGTCAGGGGTCAAACTAGATTCTGAAAAGACATCAACAATGTCTAGTACAGGAGGGATAGCTAAAGGCCTGTGCTAGGGCAGGAGAAAGAAATCCCTAAGCCTCTTTTTAGAATCAGAGAAATCCTGACTTTCCCAACAAAAATGCAAGGTTTCACCAAAAGAGAAATCCTCGGGGGGGGGGGGGGGCAGAGGAAATAGAGTCCTCAGCATCAGAATCCTCATAGGTAGATAAGGGTAAATCCTGGTCATCAGAGGAAACAGAAATTTCAGAATCCTGGTCAGAAGTATCATAAGCAAACTCAGTCCTAGGTCTCTTAGAGGGGGAAAGTTGGCTTCCCCTGATTAAAGTAATAAGGTCTTCAGCCATTCATATCATTTGTTTTTCAGGCATAGAGGCCTGACGATGCAGTCTGGGTGTCGGTTTCTAAGCATGGTTTGAGTTTTAGGTCTTGAAGAAAAAGATGGCATCAGTTTAATATGCAAGTCAGTAGGCCTGAATACACCCTCAGAAGCCAGTGCCTGCACAGCGGCTCTGGACCCCATCCAAGGTAGAGACATCTGCAGGTTCCACAGTTGAAGCATCTCGCGGCACACCGGACTCCGAATGGGTCTCAGTAGAGGCCTGCGAATCTGAAGTAGTGGGTATCAGGGTCTGTGAAAGCACCTCACTAAGTACCAGCGAACTGGCTTAGGAGAAGCGTCGTCGGCAGCTTTGGACCTAGGCGGCCTGTCTCTGTCTTTATCTTTGCATTTTTTCGGAATGTCTGTAGTCGGACGGCTTACCGAAGACATTTCTGGATAATTGAACCGAGCACCAAAATATTTAGAAGCGAAAATATACCAATGACAGACAGTTCGTTGTTTAAATAAGGCACAAAACCAACAGCGAGGTATGTTGTGGTCCGGGCCTAGGCAAGGAATACAGTACAAATGAAAATCTTTATGAGGTATTTGCTTTCCACAAGAAATGCAATTATTTACTTTTACTGACATCGGATTAGAGCAAGAAAAAGTTTCAACGGGGTACTTAGCTTTTAGTTGAAAATTTCGGTTCTGAAACTCATACGAAAATTTCAGGAGTCGGCTGACCGGCACTTGCGAACTGCTTCTGCTTCGGGCACCGCACGGCAAGAACGACTGATGTAACGGCATTGGCTGCATGTTTTATACCCCTGACTACCTGACGTCACGGAAGAAGAGACCGCAACCAACGGAGGACCCAAGACTTTGTTAATCAGGCCGACTGACGGCTACTGCAAACAGATGATCCAAATGTGATGACTGAAACAGTGAAACACAAAGAACATCACTCATAGCCAAAGAAATCATATCAACCTTATCAACAGCTATAATCTGATTAACAGCTGAATGACGAAAATCCCGATTCTTTTTCATGCTAACTTCACCACTAGATAAAACATCTGTGGACACCGTATTATGTCTGGCAAAGGGTCTCTTACCCCAGACTACTCCTGTACCTAAAGGGTTTGGTTCTCCCATACCTGCACCAAGTACCCGAACAACCCGAGAATGTATGTCTAAACCCTCTTCTATAGAGGCCAGCAAAGCTATACTAAAGGGAGAGGAGGTAAAAGTGTCCTGCTCGCCGAGCAGTGACTGCAACAGAATCACTAATCACAGGCTGATGCACACTTTTATTTTGCTTTTTTCATTTTGAGGGCACCAGCCAGAATAACAAACTGACAGTGCTAGACAATATATCACAATAAGCCCTTAAACATTCTAGTAATAAGTACATCTTCACACAACTAAACTCTGCCAAAGTGTGCTATTATCAAAAAACAGCTTGAAAAGCATTCAGAATTCTTTTACAACAACAATAAATAGGACATGCTGGACTGATAGATTCCTGTCCCAGAGACTTCCCATGCTTTGGAACAAGATTCCAATCTATGTTAGGCAGAGCTCCTCGCTAACATTCTTCAAAAGAAACCTTGTCGAGTGGATGGGAAACAGAAAGTTTACCCCGGGGATCACTTCAATGGCTCTGCTGGACAGAGGCACAGGGAACTAATCTAAGGGGGCAGTGAAAGCCAAGACATTCTGGCTAGGCTTATAAATGCCTTCGGGCAGACAGTCTAGTACCTACCTATGAACCTATGAACAACTGGCAGAAGTTAAACAATTTGCAGTACACAAAGCCCAGAGTGCCAAGCAATCAATGTGCCTAACTTGTGCTAAAGTTAGCTCTACACACTAACTACATTACACTGCCATAATATAACATTTAATAGCAATTTAAACTACATTATCTTGCCAAAAAGAGAGAGAGAGTAAAATCTCCAAGGTACATTCAAACAGATTTATTCAGAGTAAAATCCTGATCCTATGTTAAAATCACACAGAGCACAGTCATACATAGAGCGAATAATGTACAAATGCTGAAAAACTACAAGTTCAGCAATATTTTCTTTGTTAAAAGATGAAAATTTAACAGAGTAATAGCAGTAAAGCCAGGCCTCTGGTGTCTTAGTAGCACATGTACAATGCGCTTCCGAAAGAAAGAAATAGTAAAAACAAGCATTTGTTAAAGATAGAAGCCAAATAAACACTGCTACAAGCAGAAGTTCCCAGAGGAATTAATGTAACACCGACAGAAATGAAATATCAAAACAAACATTTTTTTTTAATAAACATGAAAACAGAAAGAGAATAATAAATTAATAATATGAGAGGAAAGGGTCCCTAAATGGTGCTTAAATGAGCAATAAATCAGAGAAATCAGCACTGGTTCCTCTGCAGAGACAAGAGAAAGTATAGTTGTGTAAACTTACCATAAATGTAGATGTTCCAGTGTATTCACTGTTGCAGTCCTGACTACTAGAACTACATGCCATTAAAGCCCTCGGATGGCTCGACTACCAGGAAAGTATTTCCCGGGTCCCAGGCTGGCGGATGCCCCGACAGACTTCAGTACATTCTGGTATAAAGGTAGCTAGCCTGCATCATACCACCACTATTTTCTTGCCCTCAACTAGAAGGAGTCCTAAGCACATAGGAGGTATCCTGACACAGGAGGGGAGCCAAGGAGGGACCCCTTGGCTGAGAAGCAATACAGGATCAACCCACATAGGCTGAGGGGGTTGGTGGGAGAGAAGAAGATTGCAACAGTGAATACACTCGAATATCTACATTTACGGTAAGTGTACACAACTGTAATGTGTTCTTCATGCTTCATTGTTGCAGTCCTGACTATTTGGAAGATCCCCAAAGGAGGCAGGAAGGTGTCTAAGGGGAAGAGAGGATGCCCTGCAGGACAGCAGTGGCAAAGCCTGCTCTAGACCTGGAGAAGGATGCCAGGTGGTAGTGCTTGGTATGCACTGAAGACCAGGTGGCAGCCTCCAAGATGTCCTTGGTGGGGACACACTTTAGAAAGGCAGTCGAAGTAGCAGTTGCCCTGGAGGAATGAGATTTTATCCCTACTGGAGGCACTACATCATGTGAGCTATAACAAAAGCAAATGCAGTGGGAAATCCTTTTGGAAATAGTTTGCTTAGAGGAAGGCTTGCCTTTTTTTCCAGAGGCAAAAGGTAACGAAAAGCTGATCAGTCTTTCTCAAAGTTTTGTCTTGTCCAGATAGATACACAGTTGCCTGTGCACATCCAAGGAATGCAAAATTCTCTCCCCTTTGTTTTGTGGATTGAGGAAAAAGGTAGAGAGATGGATGGCCTGATTCAAAGAGGTGTAAGTGACCACTTTAGGATAAAGGATGGACTGGTTCTGAGAGACACCTTATCCCTCTGGAAGATAAGGCAAGGTTCCACTGCTTGAGGGCCTGCAACTCTGAAACTCTCCTGGCTGAGGTGATAGCCAGAAGAACTGTTTTCCAAGTCAGGAACTTTAGGTCCACAGAAGCTGCTGGTTTGGGGGGGGGGGGGGGCAAGGGGCAAGGTCAGTTTCTCTAGCACAGAATTAAGGTCCCAAGGAGGAGTAGGCTTCCTTCCGGCTTGTCTATTGTAGATTACTCCCCTAAGAAATTGCTTTAAGAATGGATAGAAGAAAAGGAGAGGGTGAGAGGGTGCACATGCAGAGACGGCAGACTCATGGATTTTAATGGAAGAATGAAATAGTCCATGATTCAGCTAGCCAGTCACATATTCCAGGATGCTGTAGACGTGCTGAATTGCAATCTAGGTGGCGATCTTTGCACCAAACAGAAAATCTTTTCCACTTAACTGAGTAGGATTTCCTAGTGCTAGGCCTTCTAGATTCTTTGAGGATGTCTAGCACCTGTTTACTTAGGCTAACCCCACCGTGGTTTGTTGTGGGATCATACACACTGCCAGGTTGAAGGTCTGCACTTTGGGGTGGGGTGTACAGTGTTTCCCTTATTCTAGATGAGGAGGTCTACTCTCTGAGGAAGTAGCCATGGGCCCTGGTTTGTGAGTTTGAGAAGGAGGGGGGTACCAATGCTGTCTGGGCCAGTCCAGAGCTATAAGAATTGCTCTTGGGCCTTCTTCTCTTATCTTGAACAGAATTCGAGGAAGAAGGAGTATGTGGGGAAATGCATAAATGAAAAGTTTTGTCCAAGGTAAGGAGAAGGCATCTGTTTTCCAAGCAGTCTCCTGTTTGCTTCTGGTACAGGATTTTTGCAGGTGTGCATTCTCTTTGGATACAAAGAGGTCTACTTGTGGAACTCCCCATGTTTGGGTTATGGGCTGGAAGACCTTTGGGTACAGATGCCATTCATGAGGGTCCATCAAGTTTCCGCTCAGACGGTCTTGCCAGAGCATTTTGAACTCCTGGAAGGTATTGTGCTTTCAGGTGCAAGCTGACAGACTGACCTGTTTCCCAGATTTGCACTGCTAGATGGCACAGGTGGTAAGAATGTGTCCCTCCCTGTCTGTTTATGTACCACATAACTGTGGTATTGTCTGTCTTAAATAATAGGACACCTGGGGTCCATTCTTCTTTGAAGGCCAATAGGCCCTGTAATACTGCCATGAGTTCCTTCCAGTTAATGTGTCTGTCCTTGGATCTGGAATCACACTTCCCCTAGGTTTAAGGGGAGATTTTGAAGGGGAGGCCCTGATTCTGAGAGTAAGCTTGTGCCCACCATGCAAATTCTGTTTTGAGGCAGGGGATCAGGGGGATCTTGGTCTCTAGGGACTGTGAGCTCTGGCACCAGACATTCTTCAGGTACCATCAGAGCTTCCTCATGTGTAGTCTGGCAAGGGGAACCATGAGGATCCAGGAGGCCATGTATCCCAGGGCATGAAGAAATTCTCTTGCTGAGATGCAATCTCTCATTTGGATCCCATGGAAGAAATCTGTCAGGAAGCACATCTTTTCTGGAGGGAGGAAAGCCTTTTGGAGAGAGAGAGAGAGAGAGTACAACTGTCCCCAAGAAGACAATCTGTTTTGTTGGTGAAGTGTGGGATTTCTGTAGGTTCATTGTAAATCCCAGTGAGGAAAGAATGTCCTGGGTGAATCTGAGGTCCTTGAAGAGCCTGACCTGATCCGTGGCCTGTATGAGGCATCTGTCTAGGTAAGGATATATTTGTATCCCCCTGGTCCTGCAGACGATTACTGCTGGTGCTAGGCACTTTGTGAACACTCTTGATGCTGTAGATATGCCAAAGGATAGTGCAGAAAATTGATAGTGACTGGGTCCTGCCCTGAAGTGAAGAAATCTTCTGTGGGACTCCTGAATAGGGATGTGCAGATGAGCATCTTTCAGATCTAGAGAGACCATGAGGACATAGGGGGATATCACGGGCAGCAGTTTTTGGACAGTTAACATTTTGAACTCTGGCACCAAGAGGAAATGATTGAGGTTGGACAAATGCTCAATGGTGCGTCATGAGCCTTCCTTTCTGGGGACCAGGAAGAGGCTGGAAGAGGATCCTTTTCCCTGCTGGGCAGTGGTAACTGGACTGCTCCTTGCGAACACAGTATCTGGTTTTGTGCCAAGGACTCTGTATTTTATTTTATTTAGGGGGACATCTCGATAACCTGAGTATTTTAAATGCTCTTTGAAAGTCTGTAGCCATCTGCAATAATGTCTAGAACCCATCTGTCTGAGGTGATGAGGGTCCAGGTACGTCTGCAAAGAGACAGCATTCCTCCTAGCTTTCTTTTTTGGGGGGGGGGAGGCAATGGAGTCACTGTTGCTATATGGATGTGGCTTGAAGTCAAAAACTCCCTTGCCTAGGTGCCTCTGAAGCTCAGTGCCTGCCCCTCTGTGACTGTTGCCTCTGTCTTCGTGGCCTACCCTTCTGAGGTTTCCTCTGCCTACTCCTAGGCTAGGTGGAAAGTACCAGTGCTTGGCTGGAAAATATCTGCAGAACCTGGGTGGTTGCACCTGGTGGAAATCCTTTACTGTCTGCATTGACTTAGCCTTATCTTCCATCTTTTTAAAGGACTTCTGATTTGTGCCCGAATAAAACCTCCTTGTCAAGGGAGAGGTGTCATCCAACAGGCTAGACTTGACATGTTCCAGAAAGTACAGTTTTGTACCTACCATAAATGTAGCTATTCGAGTGTATACCCTGCTGCAGTCATCACACTTGGGTTATCCTGTCATCAGGTGGTCCCGCAGTCGGCCTGAAATGCAAAGTCTTGGTCCGACGTCGGTTGCTGTCGCTTCTTCCCTGACATCAATGCGCCAGGGGTATAAAAGAGGCATCCAACGCCATTTTCTTCAGTTTTTCTTGCCCCAGATGTGAAGTGCCCCCCCAAAAGATGGTCAGTAGATAGTACCAATAATAAAAGCTTAGCACCAACAAAACTTCCCTCCAGCTAATAAGCAAATACACCACAAAGGTTGTATCAGATTTTAAGGTATTGAAAGGTTTTAGTTAGGTCAGAGGAGATGGATGGAGGGTAGCCTGGACTGCAGCAGGGTATACACTCAAAAATGTACATTTATGGTAGGTAAAAAACTGTACTATGTTCATCGTGTTACCCTGCTGCAGTCTTCACACTTGGGTAGAATCTCAAAACTAAGGATGGGAGGTGGAGTCAAACAGGGTTAGAGGAGGCTAGAAGGCCCTGCAAAACTGCAGTGGCAAAGCCAGCTCTAGTCTTAGAGTAAAGTGGTAAGTGATAGTGTTTGGTGAAGGTGTGTACTGAACTCCAAGTTGCAGCTTCCAGAATATCCTTGGTTGGCATCCCCCTGAGGAAGGCTGTAGATGTAGCTGCTTGCCCTAGTGGAATGGGGCCTTATGCTTGCAGGAACTGGTTTTCCATGATGGGTGTAGCAAAAACGTATGCAATGTCCTATCCATTTGGAAATGGTCTGTTTTGAGATGGCCTTTCCTTGTGATGCTGTAGCATAGGATACAAAAAGTTGGTCAGATTTTCTGAAAGCCTTAGTTTTACCCAAGTAATAACGTAGTTGCCTGTGAATGTCCAAGGAATGCAGGAGTCTTTCTCCTTTGTTCTGTGGATTTGGAAAGAAGGTGGGTAAGTGGATGGTTTGATTTAAAGCCACACTGGATACCACCTTTGGCATAAAGGAGGGGTTAGTTCGTAGAGAGACTCTGTCTTGATGAAAAATGAGGAAAGGCTCTACTGCCATTAGTGCCTGTAGCTCTGAGACTCTTCTGGCTAAAGTAATTGCTAGCAGCAGGGCAGTTTTCCATGATATAAACTGTAAGTCAGCTGAGAAGGCTGGCTCAAAAGGTGGCAGCGTAAGTTTTTCCAGAACAAAATTTAGGTCCCAAGTTGGTGTTGGCGCTCTCCTGGGAGGCCTAATGTTTTTTGCCTCTCAGATACTGCCTTAGAAGTGGATGTGAAAATAAGGGAGGATCCGTGTAGTAGTAGTGAGCTGAAATAGCGGAGTTGTGGATTTTATTAGATGAAAAAGAAATTCCTTTGTGTAACATCTCAGTTAAATATTGTAGAATCTGAGGTATGTCCGGCTGAAGGGTATTTTGGCCTTTAGCTTGGTTCCAGGCGCAAAATCTTTTCCATTTGTCTGAGTAGGCTTTCCTGGTGCTGGGCCTCCTGGCCTCCAGAATGACATCCATAACAGCTTGTGAAAGAGGGGCTGGCTGGTTGCTTAGGTGATGTGCCATGCAGCCAAATTTAAGGTTTTGAGCTGGCTGTGTAGAATCTGACTGCCTTGCTGTGTGAGTAGATGAGGAATTTGTGGTAAAATCCATGGTGGGCCCTGGGCCATGTTCCTTAGTAGTGGGTACCAGTGTTGGCGTGGCCAGTCTGGGGCAATGAGTATCATTCGAGGTCTCTCCATCCTGACTTTCAGCAGCACCTTTGTGAGAAGGGGCAAAGGAGGGAAGGCATATCCTGTCAGCATTTTCCAAATGAATGAGAGTGCATCCACTTTCCAAGCTTGATGATGAAATATCCTTGTGCAAAATTTTGAAAGCTGACAATTTTGGGGGTTGGCAAACAGGTCTATGTCTGGGCGCCCCATTTTTGAGTTATCATTGCAAACACTTGTGGATCCAGTTTCCACTCATGAGGATCCATGATGTTTCGGCTTAGGTCGTCTGCCAATGTGTTCTTTTTTCCTGGCAGGAACTGAGCTTGTAATTGAACTTGGTAAGCCAGTGCTGTGTTCCACAAGGTCATTGCTTGCCTGCATAGAGGGTAGGAGTGTGTACCCCCTTGTTTGTTTATGTACCACATTACTGTGGTGTTGTCTGTCCTTATTATAAGCTGTCCTGGATGTAAGAGGTCCTTGAAGGCTGTCAGAGCATTCTGTACAGCTAGCATTTCTTTTTGATTGATGTGCAGATTCCTTTGATCTGCAGTCCATATGCCTTGAACTGCCATGTGTGCCCCCCAGGCATAGTCCGATGCATCTGTTGTCATAGTTTGCCTGGCTGGGGGTAAGGTGAAATGCTGACCCTTGTTGAGGTGACATGCCTGTGACCACCATAGAAACTCCTGTTGAAGGCAGGAAATGAGAGGTATCATTGTTTTCCAAGCTGTGGCTGTGTTGAGTCCATACGCTTTTCAGGTACCACTGTAATTGCCTCATATGCAGTTTTGCAAATGGTATTAGTAGTATGCAAGATGCCATGAAGCCCAAAGCCTGCAGAATTTTTCTTGCAGGGAGTTGGGTCTTTGTTGCCATTATTTTGAAGTATTGAGTTAGTTGTAGTTGTTTGTCTGGCGTCAGATAAGCCATCTGGGCTGTTGTATTCAAGCTGGCACCCAGGAATGTCATATTTTGTGAGGGCACTAGTTTTGATTTATTTTCGTTTACTGTGTACCCTAGGCAACTTAGAAGGTGTTTTACAAAAGTCAGATGTTGTAAGAGGATGTCCTTGCTTTCTGCTTGTATGAGGCAGTCGTCCAGGTATGGTAATTTTGAATTCCTCTGTCTGCAGTATGCAATTACTGGTGCCAGGCATTTTGTGAAGACCCTGGGTGCAGTAGATAAGCCAAAGGGCAGTGCAGAGAATTGGTAATGGGTTGAACCTGCAATTAAACTGAGGTATCTCCTGCAATTTTGTCTGATAGGGACATGCAGGTATGCCTCCTTGAGGTCCAACGTTACTAGCCAAGCTTTCTTGCCCAACATGGGAAGAAGCTGCTGTAGTGTTAGCATCTTGAATTTGGGTACTTGCAAGAAGGTGTTTAGAATTGAAAGGTCCAGAATGGGTCTCCAAGCATTGTCCTTTCTGGGGACTAGAAAGAGCCTTGAGTAAAATCCTTGGCCTTGCTCCTGTGTAGGTACCAGTTGAATGACTCAATGAGAGCTGTAATTTGTTTTTGTGCCTCTGCCCATTGATTTTGTGGCAAGTTTGGCATTCCTTTTATCCTTGGCAAGGTGTGGAAATGGAATCTGTATCCTTGTGAGATAATGTCTAGGACCCATTTGTGTTTTGTGACTATGCGCCAGTTGTCTATAAAACAAATGCTAATTTTCCTCCCAAGGGAGCTGCCAAGAGAATTTTGCTTGGCAGTTTGAGGTTTAAGTCATTGTGTTTGTCTTCTAGTAGTTTGGGACCTGTCTTCTCCTCCCTTCTGTGTTGCAGTGCCCCATTGGCGAGGTTTGTAAGGGATTTGTGCTTGTCCTCTGCCCCTTGGGCATCTGTATTTACCCCTCTGTGGTCTGTCAGAAGCTGGAAAGGGCCAATTTCTGCTGAAGAGTGGGGGTTGTACCTGTAAGAAATCTTTCACCGTCTGCATAGATTTTGCCTTATCCTCCATTTTCTTTAAAACCTCTTCTGCTTTAACCCCAAGTAAGACATCCTGCTGTAAGGGTGCATCTAGTAACTTAGCTTTAACATGATCAGGCAGAGTTTGTTCCTTTAACCAAGCATGCCTACGTATAACAGACCCAGTAACAGCTGCTCTACAGGAAGCTTCCAAGGAATCAAATCCACATTGTAAGGTATGTTTGCCCACCTGTTCAGCTGCATGCAACAGATCCTGCATTTATTTGAATTCAGACTGTTGAGGATGTGTGCTCATCTTTTGTTTTACTTGAGACATTAGGAATTGCTGGTATTTCAGCATGTGAAATTGACACTTTAGTGCTCACATAGCCAGAGTAGCTGAGGTGTAAACCTTCTTCACCCACCTATCTAGTGCTCTGGAGTCCCTTTCAGAGGATACAGGATTTTTAGCCATAGAAGCCTTAGCCCCTTTGAGACCCTGGGAGATGGTCTCTGGGTCAGCAACAGGGCTTTTGTAAAGGAATTTGTGTGAGTCGGGCACTCTATAATATCTATCTGGTTTGGCTGGAGCAGGAGGCAGAGAATTTGAATTTAGACTAGATTCTATGTAAACATCATCCAAAATGTCTAAAACTGGAGGGATAGCAAGTGGTCTGTGCTGAGGGAGTAAAAGAAACTCCCGGAGCCTTTTCTTTGAGTCGGAGTAGTCCTGACCTTCCCAGTGGAAATGTTCCCTCATGGTATGTAAGGTTTCCCCAAAGGAATAGTCTTCAGGGGGAGAAGCTGAGGGAATGGAATCTTCAGCATCAGAATCTTCATAAGGGGGAAAGGAGTAATCCTGTTCCTCAGAGGAGCCTGAGGAAATAGATGCTTGATCAGAGGAGGCATAATCCTCCTCTTGTCTAGGACTTTTGTCTGGGGGGTGGGGTTGGGACCCTCTGATTAAAGAAATCAAATCTTCAGCCATTTTAAGCATCTGTTTCTTAGGCATGGGGCCTTGAACTGGAGACTGATGTGCAGTCTTTTTTGGTTTTAAAGGAGTCTTAAGTTTACCATAAGATTTTATGGTGAGAGTAGTCGGTCTGAAGACACCTTCTGTAACCAAAGGTGTTTCCGCAGCACTGGCTTCTCCTTCTGCAATGTTGTCGGTAGGGCCTAAAGAAAATGGCTGCATCGGCCTAGAACTCTCTGTTTGAGAATCCAAAGTGGTCTGGGGTTCCAATTCTGCGGTCGCCAGGGGCTGCGTAGGCACCTCACTGAAAACTGGAGAACCAATCACCAGCGCAGCCGAGGCCTCGGAGTCTGGCTTGGATCTAGGCTGCCTGTCTTTATCTTTGCATTATTTATGCACACCGGTAGTTGGTTGCTCCGACGGCATAGTGTAATTAAATTTCCTACCGAAGTAGTGTCGTGCGAAATCAAAGCGTCACTTTATAGTTCGCTTATTGAACCTAGCACAAAACCGACAACCAGTGACGTCGTGGTCTGGGCCTAGGCAAGGAATACAATAAGAATGAAAGTCCTTAGGAGGTATTTTCTTCCCACAAGAAATGCAGTTGTTAACTTTTTCTGACATCGGACTGAGGCAAGAAAAGGTTCCCCAACGGGGTACTTAGCTTTGAAGACTTCGGACTGAAATTCGATTCGAAAAACTCAGGTGTCGGCCGACCGGCACTTGCGAGCTGCTTCTGCTTCAGGCACCGCGCAGCAAGAAAGACTGGAGAAAATGGCATCGGATGCCTCTTATATACCCCTGGCGCACTGACGTCAGGGAAGAAGCGACAGCAACCGACGCCGGACCAAGACTTTGGAATTCAGGCCGACTGCTGGACCGCCTGATGACAGGATAACCCAAGTGTGATGACTGCAGCAGGGTAACACGATGAACATCAGTTTGTTCTCGGAGCCAAGCAGGTCTCCTAACAGATCCAGCAGTAGCTGCTCTGCAAGATGCTTCCATGGCATCACAGCCACAATGGAGGGCATGCTTAGCTACCTGAGCACTGGAACGACAGAGGTCAGTCACTTCATTTGAAAGTGTTTTGTTCTCAAAGTGGAGACCTTTTGTTTAAGCTGTTGTAGTATAGTCTGTTGGTACTTAATCATATGAAACTGACAACTTAGGGCCCTCATGGCAAGGGTGGCACATGTATAAACCTTACTGCCAAACTTTTCAAGGGCCCTGCTCTCTTTGTCTGTAGGAAGTTAGTTCCTACAAGAAATGTGCAGCTGATCTGGAGTCCATAAGCCTTGTATGCACTTGTCCAGCATGTGGGCCCCCCAACCGAGGTCTGAGGCGTCCGTTGTGATGGTTTGGCTTGGTTGAATGCTGTGGAAGGGCAAACCTGGGTTTGACTGGCATGCCTGAGCCCACCATAGGAACTCTTGTTTCAGGCATGGGATTAGTGGTATTTCGGTTTCTAGGCTGTGCCTGTGTTGAGACCATAAATTCTTCAGGTACCACTGTAGCTTTCTCATATGCAGTCTGGCATGAGGGACCGGGATTATGCAGGATGCCATGAAGCCCAAGGCCTGCAGTACTTTCCTTGCTGTTAGTTTGTTCTGCTTTGTTAATGCCAAGAAGTAGAGAGGAAGTTGTTTATTGATTTCTGCAGTTAGGAATGAGGTCTGTTTTACTGTGTCCAATTCTGCACCTAAGAAGGTTATTCTTTGGGATGGTATCAGTCTTGATTTTTTTATATTGACTGTATATCCCAGGGCTTGCAGTAAGCAAATGACTCTTTGTAAGTGTTCTGTTAGCTTGTTTTTGTTGTCCGCTTGTATCAAGCAGTCGTCCAGGTATGGATATATTTGGATTCCCTGAAGCCTGCAGTGAGCGATTACTGATGCCAGGCATTTCTTGAACACTCTGGGCGCAGTAGATAAGCCAAAGGGCAATGCTGAGAATTGATAATGCTCTGATCCTGCACGAAATCTGAGGTATCTTCTGCAATTTGGTCGTATGGGGACGTGCAGGTATGCCTCCTTGAGATCTAGAGTCACCAGCCAATACTCCTTGCCCAGCATGGGAAGAAGTTGCTGTAGGGTCAGCATTTTGAATTTTGGAACAATGATGAATGTGTTTAAAGTGGACAGGTCGAGAATAGGCCTCCAATTTTTCTCTTTTCTTGGTACCAGGAAGAGTCTGGAGTAAAATCCCTTTCCTTGTTCCATAGATGGTACCCTTTCCACAGCTCTCATCTTTGCTAATTGAGCTATTTGTTTTAGAGCTTCTGTCTTTTGATTTGGTGGTAGGTTTGGCATTCCTCTTTTCCTGGTAAAGTATGGAAATGAAACCTGTAGCCTTGGTCTATAGTTTGCAAAATCCACTTGTCTCTTGTGATGTAGTGCCAGTTTTTGAAAATAAGGCTAACTTTCCGCCTAAGGGTGCTGCAATTTGTTCCCTGGTAGGCGGTGCCAGAGCCAAGTCACTGTGATTGTCCTGTTGCAGTGGTAGTAGTTTTGTCTGTGCCTCGCTGGTTGTTACCTTGCCACTGGCGTCCCCTGTAGGCACCTCCTCTGGATTGATTTCTGCCTCTCGAACGCCTATTCCTGCCTCTCTGTGTTTTAGAGGAGTCTGGAAAGGACCAATTTTTGGAAAGCCAGTTCCTGCTAAACCTTGGAGGCTGAACCTGTAAGAAATCTTTCACTGTTTGTACAGATTTTGCCTTCTCTTCCATTTTCTTCAGTACCTGCTGAGCAGGAGAACCAAATAAACTGACCTTATCCATAGGAGCATCTAATAGTTTTGCTTTAACATGATCCGGCAAGACCTGTTCTTTCAACCATGCATGCCTTCTTATAACTGTGCCAGTCATGGCTGATCTAAAGGAAGCCTCCAGTGCATCATAGCCACATTTTAAAGAATGGTTACTAACCTGCTGAATGTTATGCACCATTTCTAGAACATATTTCTTATCTAAAGAATCATCAGAGGACAGTTTCTTAGTTAACTGAAAAAAAGCATAAACTCCTGGTATTGGATCATATGAAACTGACAGTTCAATGCCCTAGCTGAGAGAGTAGCAGAGGTGTATACTTTTTTACCCCATCTCTCTAAGGACCTGGATTCCCTTTCAGAGGGGAGAGGGTTTTTAACTGAGGTCGAAGCTACTGCCTTAGGCCCCTGGGAGATAGTCTCGGGATCTGCAAAAGGAGCCTTGTATAAATGGTGATGTGTGTCCGGGACCCTGTAAAACCTATCGGGCTTAGCAGGGGCTGGAGGCAAAGTGTCAGGAGCAGTGCAAGCATCATTAAATGCATCATCTACAACAGGAAGAAAGTACAGTTTTGTACCTACCATAAATGTAGATGTCCGAACTGGATAGCATCTGCAGTCATAACAAATGGGTTGTCCTGTCGTCAGGCAGCCCTTCGGTCGGCCGGATTCCAAAGTCCGGGTCCGGCTTCGGCTGATGTCGCACTTCACCCGACGTCATCTCTGCTGGTCTTCGGGTATAAAGGCATCAGCCGACGCCATTTTCCTCAGTGTTTCTTGCCCCAGATGCCAATTGCCCTCTTGGATAGCTAAAATTTTGGATAAATGCCAATGTTTCCAAAATAGTAGAAGGCAAACACAAAAAATAAACATGTATGTACATATATACAAACAAATACACCATAAGAGACTCCCCAGCTAGCTATAAGGAGGGTAAATACCTAGGAGTACCGCAGAGGGAAGGAGGGAGGGTAATCCTGACTGCAGATGCTATCCAGTTCGGACATCTACATTTATGGTAGGTACAAAACTGTACTATGTCCTTCATGGATGCATCTGCAGTCATAACAAATGGGTAGAATACCATAGCCAACTAGGGGAGGAGGAAAAATAATTATGGTGTAGTCAGGATCCCTTGCAGTACAGCAGTGGCAAACCCTGCTCGGGATCTAGAGTATAGAGGTAAATTATAATGCTTGGCAAATGTATGCACAGAGGTCCAAGTAGCCGCCTCAATAATGTCCTTGGTTGCCACTCCTCTTAAGAAAGCTGTGGTAGTGGCTGTAGCCCTTGTAGAATGAGGTCTTATGTTCTGTGGAATTGGTTTTCCATGGTAAGAGTAACAGAATCTTATGCAATTTCCTATCCATTTGGAGATTGTCTGTTTGGAAATTGCTTTTCCTTCCCTTCCTGTTGCATAGGCTAAAAGAGCTGGTCAGTTTTTCTGTTAGCTTTGGCTCTGTCCAGGTAGTAGCGTAACTGTCTATGTACATCCAAGGTATGCATTATTCTTTCACCTCTGTTTTGTGGATTGGGAAAGAAGGTAGGTAGGTGGATTGCCTGGTTTAAAGATACTCTGGATACCACCTTAGGCATAAATGTAGGATTAGTCCTCATGGACACCCTATCTTGATGGAAGATTAGGAAGGGTTGCACTGCCATTAAGGCCTGTAGTTCCGAAACCCTCCTTGCTGAAGTAATAGCCAGTAGGAAAGCAGTTTTCCATGACAGGTGTTGTAGGTCTGCTGTTGCTGCTGGTTCAAACGGAGGGAGTGTCAATTTTTCTAGTACAAAATTCAAGTCCCATGCTGGTAATGGTGGTTTCCTAGGAGGTTTTACATTCTTGATCCCTCTGAGGAACTGCCTGAGTAGAGGATGTGAAAAGACAGGAGGATCAAAGCTGTATTCTGCTGAAATAGCTGATGCATGTATCTTGATGGAGGAATAGGACAGGCCTGTATGTAGAAGCTCTGCCAAGTACTCCAGAATGTTAGCAATATCTATGTTCGACACATCTTTTCCTCTTTCAGTACTCCAAATGACAAACCTTTTCCATTTTCCTGCATAGTTCCTTCTTGTTGAAGGTCTGCGGGCTTCAAGGATAATGTCTTTAACCCTTTGTGAAAGGTCTGCTATATGATGTTCCAGGCAGTCAGTTGCAAGGTTTTTAGGTTTGGATGTATGATGTTGTAGTTGTTCTGAGTTAACATCAGAGGCATCAGGGGTATTGACCACATTTTCTCCCGAGACATGGTCCTCAGTAATGGGTACCAGTGTTGTCTTGGCCAGTTCGGTGCTATCAGAATTATCCTTGGACGTTCCTCTTTGATTTTCAGAAGTACCTTGTGTATTAAGGGAAGAGGTGGGAATGCATATGCTGTCAGGCCTTTCCAGCTGAAGGATAGAGAGTCCACCTTCCATGCAAGTGGGTGGAATGTCCTTGTGCAGAATTTTTTGAGCTGGTGATTTTGTGGGGAAGCGAATAGGTCTATTTGTGGCATTCCCCATTTCTTTGTGATGGTCTTGAAGATGTCGGGTGTAGCATCCATTCGTGAGCATCCGAGGTGGTTCTGCTTAAAATGTCTGCTAGGGTGTTTTCTTTTCGGTACAAATATTGCCTGTAACTGGATGTTGTAGCTTAGAGCCAGATTCCAAAGGTCCAAAGTCATCCTGCATAGGGGTAAGAATGAGTGCCTCCTGCTTGTTGATGTACCACATGACTGTGGTGTTGTCTGTCCTTATCATCAAATGGCCTTCTTTGAGGAATGGTCTGAATTTTAGGATTGCCAGTTTTACTGCCAGCATTTCTTTTGGTTGATGTGCAGGTGCAGCTGGTCCTGAGTCCACAGTCCTTGCGCATTTGTCCATCATGTGTGCCCCCCATCCTAGGTCTGAGGCATCCGTAGTGATGGTTTGGTTTGCTCGAAAGTTGTGGAAGGGTAAGCCTGGGTTTGACTGGCATGCCCGAGCCCACCATAGGAACTCCTGTTTTAAGCATGGGATTAGTGGTATTTCTGTTTCTAAGCTGTATCTGTGTTGAGACCATAAATTCTTTAGGTACCACTGTAACTTTCTCATATGCAGTCTGGCATGTGGGACCAAGATTATGCATGATGCCATGTAGCCCAAGGCCTGCAGAACTTTTCTCGCTGTTAATTTGTTCTGCTTTGTTAATGCCAAGAAGTAAAGAGGGAGTTCTTTTTGTTTTTCTGCAGTTAGGAATGCCATCTGTTTACTGTGTCCAATTCCGCGCCCAAGAAAGTTCTTGTCTGGGATGGAGTCAGCCTTGACTTTTGTAAATTGACTGTGTATCCCAGGGCTTGAAGCAAGTAAATGACCCTTTGTAAATCTGTTGTCAGCTTGCTTTTGTTGTCCGCTTGTAACAGGCAGTCGTCCAGGTATGGATAAATTTGGATTCCCTGTACTCTGCAGTGAGTGATTACTGATGCCAGGCATTTTGTGAATACTCTGGGCGCAGTAGATAAGCCAAAGGGCAATGCTGAGAATTGATAATGCTCTGATCCTGCAAGAAATCTGAGGTATCTTCTGCAATTTGGTCGAATGGGGACGTGCAGGTATGCCTCCTTGAGATCTAGAGTTACCAGCCAACACTCCTTGCCCAGCATGGGAAGAAGTTGCTGTAGGGTCAGCATTTTGAATTTTGGGACAATGATGTGTATGTGTTTAAGATGGACAGGTCGAGAATAGGTCTCCAGTTTTTCTCTTTTCTTGGTACTAGGAAGAGTCTGGAGTAGAATCCTTTGCCCTGTTCTGTTATTGGTACCCTTTCCACAGCTCTCATCTTTATTAATTCCGCTAGCAGGGCTTCTATTCTTTGATTTGGGGGCAGGTTTGGCATTCCTCTTTTTACTGGTAAAGTGTGGAAGTGGAACCGGTAGCCTTGGTCTATGGTTTGTAAAATCCACTTGTCTTTTGTAATATAGTGCCAATTTTTCGAGAATAAGGCTAACTTTCCGCCTAATGGTGCTGCTATTTGCTCCCTGGTAGGCGGAGTCAGATTCAAGTCACTGTGATTGTCCTGTTGCAGTGGCAGTGGTTGTGTCTGTGCCTCGGTTATTGCCTTGCCACTGTCGTCCTCTGTAGGCACCTCCTCTGGATTGATTTCTGCCCCTCAAGCGTCTGTTCCTGCCCCTTTGTGACCTTGTGGAGTCAGGAAAGGACCAATTTTTGGCAGGCCAGTTCCTGCTAAACCTTGGGGGCTGAACCTGTAGGAAATCTTTGACTGTTTGAACAGATTTTGCCTTCTCTTCCATTTTCTTCATTACCTGCTGGGCAGGTTCCCCAAATAGACTGGCCTTATCCATAGGAGCATCCAATAGCTTAGCTTTAACATGATCCGGTAAGACCTGTTCTTTCAACCATGCATGCCTTCTTATAACTGTGCCAGTCATGGCTGATCTAAATGAAGCCTCCAGTGCATCATAGCCACATTTTAAAGAATGGTTACTAACCTGTTGGATGTTATTCACCATTTCTAATACATATTTCTTATCTAAAGATTCATCAGAGGACAGCTTTTTAATTAACTGATCAAGCATAAACTCTTGGTATTGGATCATGTGAAACTGACAGTTTAAAGCTCTAGCTGAGAGAGTAGCAGAGGTGTAGACTTTTTTCCCCCATCTCTCTATGACCTGGATTCCCTTTCAGAGGGAATAGGTTTTTTTGCTGTGGTCGAGGCTACTGCCTTAGGCCCCTGGGATATAGTTTTGGGGTCTGCAAGTGGGGCCTTGTATAGGTGGTGATGAGTGTCTGGCACCCTGTAAAATCTATCTGGTTTGGCAGGGGCTGGAGGTAGAGAATCAGGTGCAGTGCAGACATCATTAAATGCATCGTCCACAACAGATAGGACAGGAGGTATAGCTAAGGGCCTATGTTGTGGTAAGTGCAGAAAGGTCCTAAGCCTTTTTCTTGAATCTGAGAAATCTTGTCCCTGCCATTGGAATTGTTCTCTCATGGCAAGTAAGGTTTCCCCAAAGGAGAATTCCTCTGGTGGAGAGGCAGCTGGAATGGATTCTTCAGCATCTGAATCTTCATAGTTGGAGAAAGGAGCCTCTGGCTGGTCTGTAATGTCTGAGTCATCCGCAGAATCATCAGAGGACACAGGCTCGGGGGGCTCTGCTCTAGGTCTCTTTTCTGGGGGCTGAGAGGCCCTGTCTGGGTGAGATTGGGATCCCCTAATTAAGGATATTAAATCTTCTGCCAGAGTAAGCATTTGTGAACTAGAAGTGGGCCTGAGAGAGGGTGGTTTAACAGGCACTGATTTAGCTGATTTGGCTGCTTTAGCCCTGGCAAAGGACTTAATAGACATGGCTGCAGGAGGCCTAGCAGCACCACGTGCTGGGGTAGAGATATCCAAGGGGATGGTGTCTGATAGATCAGTAGGATCCACAGTTGTAGGCAAAATTTCTGAGGCTAGTTCAGGTAAGGTAGCAGGGGCCTCAGTAGTAGTCATGGATTCGGCTGTAGATTGACCAGTTTTCTCGGTTTCGGCCGAAACCGAGACACTCGCGGCTTGCTTAACCATGGTTTTGGCCGAAACCGCGGACCGCGAGTGTCGGTCTTTTTCTTTGTGTTTTTTAACAATTTGGGTAGTCGGAGGATCCGACGGCATAATGTACGCAAAATCTGAGCCGAAAAACTGTTCAGCAAACTCCGACCGACGCCTAAGCGTTCGTCGGTTGAAGGAAGCACAGGCCGAACAGGCTGCTACGTCGTGGTCTGGGCCTAAGCAAGGCAAACAGTAAGAGTGGAAATCTTTATGAGGTATTTGTTTCCCACAAGTTAAACAGTTATTGACTTTTTCTGACATCGGCTGAGGCAAGAAAGAGTCCCCAACGGGGTACTTAGCTTTTAGAAGTCTTCGAAGTAGTATTCGGTAGTAGTAATCTCTGGATCTGACCGACCGGCACTTGCGAACAGCTTCTGCTTGCGCACGCGCAAGAAAGACTGAGGAAAATGGCGTCGGCTGATGCCTTTATACCCGAAGACCAGCAGAGATGACGTCGGGTGAAGTGCGACATCAGCCGAAGCCGGACCCGGACTTTGGAATCCGGCCGACCGAAGGGCTGCCTGACGACAGGACAACCCATTTGTTATGACTGCAGATGCATCCATGAAGGACATCTGGAGGTATAGCTAAAGGCCTATGTTGTGGTAAATGCAAAAAAGTCCTAAGCCTTTTCCTTGAGTCTGAGAAATCTTGCCCCTGCCATTGAAATTGCTCTCTCATGGCATGTAAGGTTTCCCCAAAGGAAAATTCCTCTGGTGGAGAGGCAGAAGGAATCGATTCCTCAGCATCGGAGTCTTCATAAGTAGAAAAAGGAGCCTCTGGATGGTCTGTATTGTCTGAATCATCAGAAGAATCATCGGAGGACACTGGCTCAGGGGGCTCTGCTCTAGGTCTCTTTTCTGGAGGAGGATGAGAGGCCCTGTCTGGATGAGGTTGGGATCCCCTTATTAAAGAGATGAGATCCTCTGCCAGAGTAAGCATTTGGGAACTGGAACTGGGCCTGTGAGAGGGGGGCTTAACAGGCACAGACTTAGAAGTTTTGGCTGCTTTAGCCCTGGCAAAGGCCTTTATGGACATGGCTGCAGGCGGCCTAGCAGCACCACGTGCAGGGGTTGAAACATCCAAAGGGATGGTGTCCGATAGTTCTTGTGAAACCACAGTAGCAGGTTGAATTTCAGAGGCCGACTCAACCAGGTTAGAAGGGGCCTCGGTAGTAGTCATGGATTCGGCTGAAGTTAGAACCGTTTGCTCGGTTTCGGCCGAAACCGAGACACTCGCGGTTTGCTTAACCGCGGTTTCGGCCAAAACCGCGGACCGCGAGTGTGGGTCCTTTTCTTTGCGTTTCTTAACAACTTGTGAAGTCGGAGGATCCGACGGCATTATGTACGCAAATTCTGAGCCGAAAAACTGTTCAGCAAACTACGACCGACGTCTAAGCGTCCGTCGATTGAAAGAAGCACAGGCTAAACAAGCTGCTATGTCGTGGTCTGGGCATAAACAAGGTAAGCAGTAAGAGTGGAAATCTTTATGAGGTATTTGTTTCCCACAAGTTAAACAGTTATTCACTTTTTCTGACATCGGCTGAGGCAAGAAAGAGTCCCCAACGGGGTACTTAGCTTTTTAGAAGTCTTCGAAGTAGTATTCGGTAGTAGTAATCTCTGGATCTGACCGACCGGCACTTGCGAACAGCTTCTGCTTCGGGCGCCACGCGGCAAGAAAGACTGAGGAAAATGGCGTCGGCTGATGCCTTTATACCCAAAGAACTGCAGCTATGACGTCGGGTGAAGTGCGACACCAGCCGAGGCCAGACCCAGACTTTGGAATCTGGCCGACCGAAGGGCTGCCTGACGACAGGACAACCCATTTGTAAGGACTGCAGATGCATCCTTGAAGGACATCTGCCTCTGGCTTCTTTTGGTCCTAGAGTGATTACAAAAACCCTACTGTTGACCCTAAATTTAAGACATTTATGGGAATCCCAGACCCTGTAAAACCTTTCTGGCATATGTGGGGCAGATGGGAGGTAGTCAGGTTTAAAGGAAGATTCCTGGAAGACATCTTCCAACACTTCCAGAATGGGGGAATAGCCATTGGTTTATGTTCAGGTAAGTCCAGGAATTCCCTAACTCTCTTTTTAATCTGTGGGTAGCCATGAGCTTCCCACTGAAAATGCTGCCTCATGGCATGGAGGATCTCTCCAAAGGTGCAATCCTCAGGAGGCGAGACAGAAGGGAGGACTCCCTCACTGTCTTGAGTCCTCACATGAGGTAAAGAAGGGGCTCTCCTCAGACCCAGAGCCCTCAATGTCAGAGCCTTCCCCAAAAGGAATGGGATCTAGGGAAATTACTCAAGGATCATCTCTTTTTCTTTTCCTAGGAAAAGTTCTCCCTGGATCTTGCCTTGATCTGACAATGGAGAGCAGGTCCTCTACTAACCTGATTAAATCCTGCTGTGATCCCTGAGAAATGGAGTTGGAGGACCTGACTGAAGGCCTAGGGACAGAGGTTTTTTTAGGGATGGCTAAGGCCTTAGACCAAAGGGTGTCCAACACCCTGATGCTGGTCTCCAGAGACTGAAGTAAATGTGGCAGAGCTGGTGTAGGCTGATGCCTAGTTGCAGAATCCCCAGGTGGAACACGCTCTTCAGAAGCTAAGGCCTAAGAGTGGCCCTGGACCCAACCAACAAACCACAGTCAGTGACTTGTGTAGTGGTGGATGGAGCCAATGGCATGTTGGACTCCAAAAGGGTATCAACACAGGCCTGAGTCACCGGCTCACAAAAAGAAGGGGGCTGGAAAAGCACCTCACCTTGTTCAACAACAACAAGCCTGGAGGGAGAAGCAGACTGTCATCTGACGAATTAAGCTTTTGTTTCTTTTCTTTATTTCACTTGGGTAGATCGGATTCAGAACTATTGATGGATGCCATAGAAGGCAAGCAAGAAGATTGTTGGCTAAGAAACTTGGTGAGAAATTCTGCCCTACGCCTAACTGCTCTTGTACTGAAATGCGCACAAAACCGACAATCAACAACATTGTGATATGGGTCTAGGCAAATAACACAAACAGAATTCAAGTCTGTGTGGGATCTGCTTTCCACAATGGAGACAGTTGTTTACTTTATCTGATATGAGCAAAGGAAAGAGAGTTCCCCAAATGGGGTACTTACCTTGTCTAATGAAACTTCTCCTTGGTGTGGACCAACCAACACGGTTAAATATAGCTTCAGGCACCGCAGCAAGAAAAGACTGGTTCATGGCACAGGTTGGCTACTTTCTACCCAAACGTACTGACGTTGGTCATGAAGTCGACCAGACTGTGAGTCTGAAAGAAATTTCTATGGTAGTCAGGCCGGCTGAGGGCTTTCATGGCAGGAAATCCCAATAGTCAGGACTGCAACAGTGAAAGGGAAAGAACACCTTTCGTCTTTGGGAAGCAATAAAAGACTGAACACTCATTTCGTGTTGCACCAAGTGAGTCTGAGATTTTGAAAGCTGGGCAGTACTTGGTCATCTTAGCAGACAACCCCAAAAAGCCACTGAAGTAGGGGGAGTAACTCTGAACATATGTTACATGTTTTTTGATGGAGTGGTGACAAATGTTAATATGATTTTTATTATTAGTGAATATTAAAGTTTATAATGAAGATCTACCAATATTTTTATATAGTATAAGAGGCTTAATAGTTAATATGATACAGTTGATGTACATATCAACTAGCTTAACTGAATTTTATTACTGAAAGAACAATGTGCCCTTAGTATAAAGAGAAGTTACATATTTACATCAGATTATTAATGTTACCGGGGTGTTACTAATGTTACCGGGACATATGAATAATGAGAGGATGACATAATGCAGGAAATTAGAATAATGAGATGAGGACATCATGCAGAAAATTAAAGAAAGGGAAAAGAAGGAAAACATAAATGGTTAAGGCAATCGAGGGAATTAATCCTAATGCAGGAGACTGTATTGTGCCTGGATTTTATGACCTTTCAGACAATTAGCGAATGTGTGAAAATATTGATGGCTACTGGCAGTTACCCCCTAGTGAAAAATGTAAAATGTGACACATTTTTTTAGACTGGAAATGGCGTCAATCATGTTTATAGAAAACATTCGCTACAGTACGGAATTGTCTCATTCACTCCATTTAGCATGTCGATGTGGATGGAGGGGGTGAATACGGTTAAGAAAGTACAGTTGTGTACACTTACCATAAATGTAGATGTTCGAGTGTATTCACTGTTGCAGTCATCACATTTGGGTTATCTGCCTGCAGGTAGCCCTCAGCTGGCCTGAATACCAGAGTCTTGGATTCCTGCGTCAAATGCTGTCTCTTCTTCCATGACGTCAGGTCGTCAGGGGTATAAAACATGCAGCCGACGCCATTACATCAGTTTTTCTTGCCCCAGATGTCAGGTGCCCCCACAATGGGAAGCAATTATATGTTATGGATCCCCTCCATTAAAAAGTAAATACACCAGAAAAAATAAATATACCAACAAGAAGGAAAGGTAGAGCCAAGAGAAGTCAGGGGGCTGGAGGGAGGGTAACCAGGACTGCAACAGTGAATACACTTGAACATCTACATTTATGTTAAGTGTACACAAATGTACTATGTTCTTTGTATTTCACTGTTGCAGTCATCACATTTGGGTTGATTCCCAAAGCTAAGGAAGGGAGGAGGAAGTTAGAGAGCATTAGGACCAGCTATTAAGCCCTGCAAGACTGCAGTGGCAAAACCAGCTCTGGATTTAGAAAACAGAGGCATGTGGTAATGCTTGGTGAAGGTATGTACAGAGCTCCAGGTAGCAGCGCCTAGGATGCCCCTGGTAGGGACAACTCTGAGAAAGGCTGTAGAGGAAGATGCAGCCCTGGTGGAATGTGATCTTATCCCCTATGGGGTACATTTTCCATGGTGCATGTAGCAGAAATGAATGCAATGGGCTATCCATTTAGAAATGATTTGCTTTGAAATGGCCTTCCCCTCTGCCCCTGCAGCAAATGCCACCAGCAGTTGTTCAGATTTCCTTTGAGGTTTAGTCCTGTCCAAGTAGAATCTAAGTTGTCTGTGCACACCTACGGAATGCAGTATCCGTTCCCCTTTGTTCTGTGGATTGGGAAAGAAGGTTGGCAAATGAATGGACTGATTAAGAGCCACACTGGATACCACCTTGGGCATGAAGGATGGATTGGTTCTGAGGGACACCCTGTCCGCATGAAAGATGATGAAAGGCTCCGCTGCCATAAGGGCCTGTAATTCAGATACCCTTCTAGCTGAAGTGATTGCTAAAAGGAAAGCTGTTTTCCAAGAAAGAAATTTTAAGTCTGCAGTAGCAGCTGGCTTGAAAGGAGGTAGAGTGAGTTTCTCTAAGACAAAGAAAAGGTCCCAGGCAGGGGTTGGAGCTCTCCTGGGTGATCTCAAAGTTTTGACCCCTCTGAGGAACTTCTTGAGCAGTGGATGAGAGAAGAGGGGAGGTTCTGCGTTATAATGAGCTGAAATGGCTGAGGAGTGGATTTTAATGGAGGAAAAAGACAGGCCCTTGTGAAGCATCTCCGTTAAGTATTGTAATATCTGAGGTAAATTGGGCGCTGCTGTGCTCATCCCTTGAGATTGGTTTCCAGGCACAGAATCTTTTCCATTTTTCAGCATAAGATTTTCTAGTACTAGGCCTCCTTGCCTCTAAAATGATATCCATCACAGGTTTGCTGAGGGATGGTAAAGGAGAGATTAAGTAATTAACCAGGCTGCAAGGTTCAGTGTTAGAAGCTGAGGGTGCAGAATCTGGTTCTCCTGCTGAGACAGCAGGGAAGGAGTCTGAGGCAGATGCCATGGAGATAACCGTGACACACTGCGCAGGAGGGGGTACCAGTGTTGGCACGGCCAGTCTGGAGCAATCAAAACCATCCTTGCTTTGTCCTGTTTGATTTTTAGTAGTACTTTGGAGAGCAGAGGGGGGAAGGCATAGACTGACCGTTTTTTCCAGCTGAAGGACAGAGCATCCACTTTCCAGGCTTGTTTGTGGGGAGTCTTTGTGCAAAATTTGTCCAATTGGTAGTTCTGGGGAGAGGCAAACAGGTCTATATCTGGGCTCCCCCATTTGCTTGTCAACATGTTGAAAATCCTTGGTTCCAGTTTCCACTGGTGTGGGTCCATGAGGTTTCTCCTTAGTCCGTCTGCCTGTGTATTTAATTTTCCTGGCAGGAATTGAGCTTGTAGGTGCACTTGGTAGCTCAAGGCTGTGTTCCACAATGCCATGGCTAATCTGCAGAGGGGGTAAGAATGTGTACCCCCCTGCTTGTTTATGCACCACATAACAGTGGTGTTGTCGGTTTTTATCATTAGTTGTCCTGGAAGAATGTGGTCCTTGAAGGCTGTCAGAGCATTCTGTACAGCTAACATTTCTTTTTGATTGATATGCAGGTGCATTTGACGTAGGTTCCATTTGCCCTGAATGCACTTCCCTGCCAGTTGAGCCCCCCCATGCATAGTCTGAAGTGTCTGTTGTTAGGGTTTGGGCAGCAGGGGTTGGTGTGAAAGGCAGTCCCTTGTTTTGGTGGCAGGCCTCTGCCCACCAAAGGAACTCTAGACGTAGGCAAGGTATGATAGGAATCATTGTTTCCAGGTCTTGAGAATGTTGACACCATAGGCTTTTTAGATACCACTGTAGTTTCCTCGTATGCAGTCTTGCATACGGAATTAGAAGAATGCAGGAGGCCATGAACCCCAAGGCTTGCGGTACTTGTCTTGCAGATAAGCAGGGTTTTTGTGGCCACTTGTTTGAAGTAAGTTGTCAAATTAATTTGTTTCTCTGGCATGAGGTAAGCCATCTGGGAAGTTGTATTTAAGCTTGCTCCCAGGAATATAAATTGTTGACAGGGTACCAGGTGTGATTTCTTTTCGTTTATGGTGTACCCCAGACAAGTTAGAACCCTTTGTACAACGGCCAGATGATTCAAAAGTATGTCCTGGCTTTCTGCCTGAATTAGGCAATCATCCAGGTATGGGTATATTTGAATATTTCTTTGCTTGCAAAATGAAATAACTGGAGCTAGGCACTTTGTGAATACCCTGGGCGCAGCAGATAAGCAAAAAACAAATCCACAACTCCACACAAACGCAAATGCAGATTCCTTTTACTAAACGAAATATAAAGACAGACAAAGCTTTCGGATTAGATAATCCTTCATCAGTGTTACAAATACAAAAGTTCAATACTCAATAGTACACATCTAAAACAGTCACATGACACAGCCATCCTATCACAAGAAATCAGTTAAAAAATGAATATTCAAATGGCAACATTTAAATATCCTTCATTAAAGGCATATAGAAAATAAAAAGTAATATGAAGCTATTATTGTGAAAACATACTAAATTTTATATATATATATATATATATCACTTACATTCATATCTATATGCAAATATACATTTCTAAATAAAAAAAAATATATATATATATATATATATATATATATATATATATATATATATCTATACACACACACACACACACACACACATACATATATACACATACATATAGATCAAACCTTTTTCATATTATATTTAAAATTAATATTACATAACATCCCTCTGTTTCAATTTTAAAATTGGATTGTAAGATGTTTATTTATTCCTGGAAAGGTATCTGCCTGAAATCATACAATCCATTCATACTCTTTTACATCTAGCCTATTAATAATATCCCCACGCCTTTTACTAGGTTTTAGAAACTCAATAACTCTAAAAACGAAGTCATGAGTTGAACCTTGTTCTTGAATATGTTTCACTAATGAATTACTATCAATTTCCCTACGTATGTCTAACTTGTGTTCCAGAATTCTATCCCGTAGTCTTCTGGAACATTTTCCTACATAAAAGGCCAAACAGGCTGTGCAGGTTGCTAGATATACAACTAGAGTTGTATTACAAGTGGCCATACAAGTGAAAGAGTATTTTCTTTTAGTAGTTGGATGTACAAAATCTGTTAATTGACGAATGTTCACACAGCATGAACAATTATGGCATGGTATTGTCCCTGTCGTCTTGAGTTTAATACTCTTTGATTGATTTAAGAAAGAATCCTTATAGCATAAACATTGTTTTAGATTTTTTGAATTCTTACAACTAAACATAGGTTTATCAGTCAACCATTTTTTATGTCCTGGGATAGACTCAAGTATATTTAAAAGTGTGACTAAGAGCCAATACATGAGGGTTAGTACATTAAATACGAGAAAGGGTAAATGTATTGAACAAATGGAAGAAGTGACAAATGACTAAAAAATAGAGGATATATTAATTAATTAAATAGTACTAAACAAGACTTTATGTCGTTGAGAAAGAGTGTGGCTAAACCTTATTTCTCAGAATTTAAGGTTCAGCCTCTGAGATATGCCATGACATATAGTAGAGCGGAGGGTATAGAAAGCATTATTCGGGAGAATTGGGACATAGGTCTATATGTGAACATTTGTCAAGTAACAGTTTTTGTACATCCAACTACTAAAAGAAAATACTTTTTCACTTGTAATACAACTCTAGTGGTATACCTAGCAACCTGCACAGCCTGTTTGGCCTTTTATGTAGGAAAATGTTCCAGAAGACTACGGGATAGAATTCTGGAACACAAGTCAGACATACATAGGGAGATTGATAGTAATTCATTAGTGAAAGATATTCAAGAACAAGGTTCAACCCATGACTTTGTTTTTAGAGTTCTTGAGTTTCTAAAACCTAATATAAGGCGTGGGGATGTTATTAATAGGCTAGACGTGAAAGAGTATAAATGGATTGTACAGTTACAGGCAGATACCTTTCCAGGAATAAATAAACATGTTACAATCAAACCAATTTTAAAATTGAGAGAGAGATGTTATGTAATATTAATTTTAAATATAATATGAAAAAGGTTTGATATATTTATATATATATTTTTTTTTATTTAGAAATGTATATTTGCATATAGATATGAATATAAGTGAAATATATATACAATTTAGTAAGTTTTCACAATAACAGCTTCATATTACTTTTTATTTTCTATATGCCTTTAATGAAGGATATTTAAATTTTGCCATTGAATATTCATTTTTTAATTGATTTCTTGTGATAGGATGGCTGTGTCATGTGACTGTTTTAGATGTGTACTTATTGAGTACTGAACTTTTGTATTTGTAACACTGATGAAGGATTATCTAATCCAAAAGCTTCATCTTTATATTTCATTTAGTAAAGGAAATCTGCATTTTGTGTGGAGTTGTGGATTTGTTTTTCGTTTGGACTATTGTTGAGCACATCCCACTTTACCAAGTTGCTTACCTTTGTTTTTTATTTCACAGTAGATAAGCCAAAGGGCAGTGCAGAGAACTGATAGTGCGTGTAGCCTGCTTTGAAGCGTAGGTATCTTCTGCAAGATTCCCTGACTGGGATGTGCAGGTATACTTCTTTTAAATCTAGTGTTGCCAACCAGGCATCTTTGCCTAGCATAGGAAGTAATTGGTGAAGAGTCAGCATCTTGAATTTTGGAATCTCCAAAAAGGTGTTTAGAGTAGACAGGTCCAGGATAGGACTCCATGATTTGTCTTTTCTGGGTACCAGGAAAAGTCTTGAGTAGAAACCTTGTCCCTTTTCCTCTTCTGGTACCAGTTGAATGAATAGCCCCCATGCTTAAGAGAGAAAGTACTTGTTTTTGGGCCTCTGCCCACTGATTTGGGGTTTGGTCCAGCCACCTGCTTGATGTTGGCAATGTGTGGAAGTGAAATCTCTATCCCCAGGACACTATATTTAAAACCCATTTGTCCTGGGTAATGAGTTCCCAATTCTTTGCATGAAGAGCAATCTTTCCCCCCAAAGAGGCAGTCAGTTGATAAGTGCTTGGAAATTTTAAAAGGAAGTCATTGAGACAGTTTATCATAGGGGGGAGTCTTATTATTCCCAGATTTGGAAGTGGAGGCTCCCCACTGCTTAGTTCTGTGTGTCCCCTGGGATTGAAACCCAGGGTTTTTGCTGTGTCTGGGTTTGGCTTGAGAAGACCTGGAAGGGGCTGGAAAGAACCAATTCTTAGAGGACCAGTGCCTACTAAATCTAGGAGGCTGAACTTGTAAAAAAAACACAGTTTGCATAGATTTAGCTTTATCTTCCATCTTAAGAACTTCCTCAGCCTTGTTGCCAAACAGACGGTCTTGATTTAAAGGAGCATCCAACAATTTAGCTTTAACATGATCAGGCAAAGATTGCTCCTTAAGCCAAGCATGCCTTCTGAGCACAGACCCAGTAAGAGCAGCCCTGCAAGAAGCCTCTAATGAATCAAAACCACATTGCAAAGTATGTTTTCCAACTTGTTCAGCAGAATGCATTAAATCCTGTAATTCTTTATTTTCCACACAGTCAGGAATCTACATAATTTTCTGTTTAAGCAGTCCAATAACATGTTGCTGATACTTTAACATATGAAAAGTACAGTTTTGTACCTACCATAAATGTAGATGTTCGAAGATCCACATTGCTGCAGTCCTTACACTTGGGTAGTCCGCTGTCCTCGGTCGGCCCGAATAGCAAAGTATAAGGCTGACGTCGGTCAAGGCGCATTTGACTGACATCAGGACGTCAGGGTACAAATGCGCATGACCGACGTCATATCCTCAGTCTTTTCTTGCCCCAGATGTCAGAAGACCCTAAAAATAAAGGTCAAAACCCAAAGACAACAACCAAACAACCAACCATCCTAACACTAAAAATATGTACAATATATACAATATATACAATATACCTCATATTGACAACCCAACCCACACAACCGCCTCAAACTACAGAGGGGAAGGAGGGAGGGTAATTGGACTGCAGCAATGTGGATCTTGAACATCTACATTTATGGTAGGTACAAAACTGTACTATGTTCTTCATCTCACATTGCTGCAGTCCTTACACTTGGGTAGAATCCCAAAGCAGAGGTAAGGGAGGATGGCCAAACTATAATGAAGCAGGAGCTGCCAAAATGCCCTGCAAAACAGCAGTGGCAAAACCAGCCCTGGATTTAGAGTACAGTGGAAGGTGATAATGCCTAGAGAAAGTATGCACTGAACTCCAAGTAGCTGCCTCCAAAATATCCTTAGTTGCCACCCCCCTCAAAAAGCTGTTGAAGTGGCAGTAGCCCTAGTGGAATGAGGCCTAATCCCAGCTGGAATCTCCTTGCCATGATGGGAATAACAGAAAGCAATGCAAAACCCAATCCACTTAGAAATAGTTTGTTTTGACACAGGCTTGCCCTGAGAACTTAAAGCAAAAGAAACAAATAACTGCTGAGACTGCCTGAACCCTTTAGTTCTGTCCAAATAATATCGCAACTGCCTGTGAACATCTAAAGTGTGCAAAATCTTTTCCCCTTTATTTTGGGGATTTGCATAAAAAGTAGGCAAATGAATAGTTTGGTTTAAAGCCACACTAGAAACCACTTTAGGCATAAAGGAAGGATTAGTACGTAAAGATACCCTATCCTTATGAAAAATTAAGAAAGGCTCCACCGCCATAAAGGCCTGTAACTCAGAAACCCTTCTTGCAGAGGTAATAGCCAACAAAAAAGCAGTCTTCCATGACAAAAACTTTAATTCAGCAGTAGCTGCAGGCTCAAAAGGTTGTAGAGTGAGTTTCTCCAACACAAAATTGAGATCCCAAGCAGGAGTAGGAGCTCTTCGTGGGGGTCTTATATTCTTTGCCCCTCTAAGAAATTGCTTGAACAAAGGATGAGAAAACAATGGTGGGTCACAATCATAGTGAGCCGAAATCGCTGCAGCATGAACCTTAATAGAAGAGAAGGACAAACCTTTGTCCAATAACTCAGTAAGATATTGAAGAGCCACACTTAAATTAGGCTCAGAAACATCAAAATCCTTTGCTGCACTCCAAAATAAAAATCTCTTCCATTTATCTGCGTACACTTTCCTTGTACTAGGCCTTCTAGCTTCTAAAATAACATTCAAAACTTGCTGTGGAAGTGGAGGCCCACTATGGTTCAAAACAGAATATGCCAGGCTGTTAGGTGCAGAGAGTGAAGCTTGACATTGAGCAAATGACTGTCCTCCTGAGACAACAGGTGTGGAATCGAAGGCAAAGGCCATGGAGGCTTCCGTACCAGGCTTCTCAGTAATGGATACCAATGCTGTCGAGGCCAATCTGGAGCTATCAAAATCATCCTTGGCTTGTCTTGTCTGGCCTTTAGTAGTACCTTTGGGAGGAGAGGCAGAGGCGGAAAGGCATAAACATGAAGATTGCTCCAATTGAAGGAAAGAGCATCCACTTTCCAAGCTGTGGGATGAAACCTTTTTGTGCAAAACTTTGGCAGCTGATGGTTTAGTGGAGAAGCGAACAGATCTATGTCTGGAGTTCCCCATGACACTGTCAATTTCTGAAATACATGAGGATCCAATTTCCACTCGTGGGGATCCATAATTTGTCTGCTCAACACATCTGCTAAGGAGTTCTGTGCTCCCGGCAGAAACCTTGCCTGAAGATTTAGCTGTAAACTGAGAGCAGTCTCCCACAAAATCATTGCTTGCCTGCATAGAGGATAAGAATGTGTTCTGCCTTGCTTGTTGATGTGCCACATGACAGATGTGTTGTCTGTTAGAATCAACACCTGCCCTGGAAGAAGTAAATCCTTGAAAGCTATTAATGCAAACTGGACTGCTAACATCTCTTTCAAGTTGATATGTAGATGTTGTAGTCTGGCAGGCCACTTGTCTTGTATCCACTTTCCATTCAAATGAGCTCCCCAAGCTTTGTCTGAGGCATCTGTCGTTAGAATCTGACTCGCCTCTGGCCGGGTCACAGAGAGTCCCTTGTTTAGGTGACATTCCTGAGCCCACCACAACAACTCCTTTTGAATGCAAGGTATTATTTGAATGACAGTGTCCAAATCCTGGCAGTGCTGTGTCCATACATTTTTGAGATACCATTGTAGCTTCCTCATATGCAGTTTGGCATTGGGAAGCACCAGAATACAAGATGCCATGAACCCCAAGGCTTGAAGGACTGTCCTTGCAGTCAGCCTGGACTGATGAGACAACTGATGAAAGTAAAGGGAAAGATTCTTTTGTTTGTCCGGGGTCAAAAGGCCATCTGGGATGCTGTATTCAGTCTCACACCCAGAAAGCACATGTCCTGAGAGGGTACTAGACTGGACTTTATTTCTTTCACAGAATACCCCAGGCATCTTAGCACTGCTATCACATAATCCAAATGATGAAGAAGCTCGTCCCTTCCTTGAGCCAGAATCAGGCAGTCGTCCAAATAAGGATAGATCTGTATTCCTTTTAACCTGAGGAAAGCTATCACTGGAGCCAGAACCTTCGTGAACACTCTGGGCAGTAGATAAGCCAAAGGGCAATGCAGAGAACTGATAATGAGAAGTCCCAGCTCGAAAACGCAGATACTTCCTGCAAGTCAGTCTGATAGGAACATGAAGATAAGCCTCCTTGAGATCTAAGGTTACCATCCAATGATCTTTGCCCAGCAGAGGTAAAAGCTGCTGTAACGTCAACATTTTGAACTTGGGAATGTCCAGATAAGTGTTGAGGATAGATAAGTCCAAAATTGGTCTCCACGTGTTCCCTTTCTTTGGTACTAGGAACAGGCGAGAATAAAATCCTAGGCCCACTTCTGGCATAGGGACCGACTGTATGGCCCCTATTTGGAGCAACAGAGAAATTTGCTTGTGAGCCTCTATTCTTTGTTGAGGAGGAACGTCTGGCATGCCTTTGAAAGGAGGCAAGGTATGAAAATAAAACCTGTAACCGTGGTAAATGATATCCAATACCCATCTGTCTTGGGTAATTAAACTCCAATTTTCTTTGAAAAGTGCCAACCTTCCTCCCAAAGGTGCTGCCAGACGAGCAGGTTCTGGCAGCTGAAAAGGTAGGTCATTGGGTCTGTTTACGAAAGGACTGACCCCTGCCCTCACCCGAAGACTGTGCAGGAGAACTCCCTGTTCTAGGCCTGAAAGAGCCCTGAGCTCTGCCCCTACCACGCCTAGATCTACCCCTAGACTGGGAATCATAAGAAGGATAGGTCCACCCCTTAGTAGGCCAATTTCTACTAAACTTTGGAGGCTGAACCTGCAAAAAATCTTTAACAGTCTGCATAGACTTAGCCTTGTCTTCCATTTTCTTTAAGACTGTCTCAACAGGAGAACCAAACAACACATCAGATTGTAAAGGAGCATCTAAAATCCTTGTTTTAACATGTTCAGATAAATTCTGATCCCTCAGCCAGGCGTGCCTGCGAAGAACTGACCCAGTGGCAGCCACCCTAGACGAGGCCTGTACAGCATCAAAACCACATTGCAAAGAATGCTTACCCACCTGTTCAGAAACATGTACTAAATCTTGTAACTCTTTACAATCAATACCTTCCGCCAGAGCATCAACCTTAGACTTCAATTGAGAAAGGAGATAGTTTTGGTATTTCAACATGTGAAACTGGCAATTCAAAGCCCTCATAGCTAGAGTGGAGGAAGTATAAACTTTCTTTCCCCATCTATCCAAGGCCCTGGCCTCTTTATCTGACACCCGGTAAACCACTGAGGCAAGAAAAAACTAAAATATTCCCCAACGGGGTACTTAGCCAACTTTGACTCAGTCTGAAACTCCGAAACCGAACAATTTCAGAACGCCAACCGGCAGTTGCAACGCTGCTTCTGCATCGGACCATGCGGCAAAAAAGACTGAGGATATGACGTCGGTCATGCGCATTTGTACCCTGACGTCCTGATGTCAGTCAAATGCGCCTTGACCGACGTCAGCCTTATACTTTGATATTCGGGCCGACCGAGGACAGCGGACTACCCAAGTGTAAGGACTGCAGCAATGTGAGATGAAGAACATCTGGCAGTTTAAAGCGCTAATGGCCAAGGTTGCAGAAGTGTAATCCTTCTTAACCCATCTATCCAGCGCCCTGGAGTCTCTATCAGAAGGGATAGGATTTTTAGCAGTAGAAGCCTTAATGCCCTTGGGCCCCTGTGAAATAGTCTCTGGATCTGCAATAGGATTTTTAAAAAGGAACTTGTGGGACTCAGGGACCCTTGTAGTATCTGTCAGGTTTTCTAGGAGCAGGAGGCAGGGAATCAGGGGCCAAAGTAGATTCTGAAAAAGCATCATCAACAATGTCTAGTACAGGAGGAATAGCTAAAGGCTTATGTTGAGGTAGGAGAAGGAAATCCCTAAGCCTCTTTTCTCAATCAGAAAATTCCTGGCTTTCCCAGTGGAAATGCTCCCTTAGAGTATGTAAGGTTTCACCAAAAGAAAAATCCTCAGGAGGGGAAGCAGAGGGAATGGAGTCCTCTGCATCAGAATCTTCATACGTAGATAAGGGCAAATCCAGACCATCAGAAGAATCAGAAAAAACAGAATCCTGATCAGAAGATTCATTATCAACTTCAGTCCTAGGCCTCTTAGAAGGGGGGGGGGGAGTTGGCTACCCCTGATTAGAGTTATTAGATCTTCAGCCATTCTTATCATTTGTTTTTTTAGGCATAAAGGCCTGAGCATGTGGCCTGGGCATCGTCTTTTTTTTTGGCATGGATCGAGATTTAGGCCTAAGTAAAGAAGGAGGTGTCTGTTTAATATGCAAGTCCTTAGGCCTGAATACACCCTCAGAAGCCCGTGCCTGCACAGGGGCTCCGAACCCATCCAAGGTAGAGACATCCGCGGGTTCCATAGTTGAAGCATTTCGCGGCATACCAGACTCCAAATGGGTCTCAGTAAAGGCCTGCAAATCAGAAGTAACGGGTATCAGGGGCTGCAAAAGCACCTCACTGAGTGGCGATTGGCTTAGGAGAAGCGTCGTTGGCAGTTTTGGACCTCGGCGGCCTGTCTTTATCTTTGCATTTTTTCGGAATCCCGGTAGTCGGATGGCTAACAGACGACATTTCTGGATAAATAAACAGAGAACCAAAATATTTAGAGGCAAAAATATACCGACGACGGATAGTGCGCTGATTAAATAAAGCACAAAACCGACAGCAAGGTACATCATGGTCAGGGCCTAGGCAAGGAATACAGTACGAATGAAAATCTTTATGAGGTATTTGCTTTCTACAAGTAATGCAATTATTAACTTTTACAGACATCTGTAAGGAGCAAGAAAAAGTTTCCCCAACGGGGTACTTAGCTTTAGTTAAGGACTTAGGTTCTGAAACTCGAAAACGAAAATTTCAGGAGTTAGCCGACCGGCACTTACGAACTGCTTTTGCTTCGGGCACTGCATGGCAAGAAAGACTGATGTAATGGCGTGGGCTGCGTGTTTTATACCCCTGACAACCTGACGTCATGGAAGAAGGGACAGCAACCGATGCAGTTCCCAAGATTTTTGTTAATCAAGCCGACTGAGGGTTACCTGCAAGCAGATAACCCAAATCTAATGACTGCAACAGTGAAACACAAAGAACATCTGAGTTTTTACCAGAGGGGATGATGACGCATTTTTTGGCGTTAAGCTTAAGGCCATGGTTTCGACACCAGTGATTGGTCTCAGTGAGGCCTTTCTGTAGGATGTCTGCATCACTTGGTGAGTTAATACTGGCTCCCGGCTTGCAGTAATCTGTGAACTTGGTCAGCCAGAGTCCCTTTGTGTTGGCCTGGACTTCTGAGAAGTAGATACCAAACATGAGAGGACCCGGGAACAATCCCTGTGGGACTCCACTTGTGACTGGTCGGCAGTCTGACTTGGAGTCCGCTACTTTCACACTGTGTGTTCTATCTGTGAGCCAATTTGCAGCCCACCTAGTGATATAGGGGTTGCTGCCTAGTTTGGTGAGTTTATCAATAATTCCTAAGTGAGGAATGGTATCAAAGGCCTTGGCCAGATCGAGGTAGGATGTATGCACTGCCTTACCTTCATCCACAGCCCTGGTGACTGATTCAAAGAAAGAAGAAGCCGGCAAGACGATAAACCTCAGCAGATGCACCAATTCCAGACACAGTGATGCTGATGAACTGCAAGTAAAATTTTATTTAAATTTTATTTTTAAGCTCAACAAAAATAAGCTTTTCGTCAGTGTCCCACACCAACTTCATCAGAAAAACAAACACATTCCAACTTGCACCTTAATAAAAGGCTCATAAATCACATGACTACTTAGCAATTAAGCCAATATATTCACAACACCTGCTCAAACCCTTCCCTGAGAACGCAACCTTACTGAACAAGCAGTAAAAGGAATATCCATACTTTTGTAAGCCATGCTGAAATAGATAAAAAATAATAAAGAAACTAAAATGAATGCAATCTTCAAAAATAAATACAATAAAATTACCTAACCAAACTTCTTAATTTTAAAATACAAGAAATGGATAACATTCCATTTAAGCCTGGATAATGATAGACTTCTAGTTTTAGCTGCCAAATTAATTCCTTTTGTTCTAGAAGTAACGTATCTGGACCCCCCCCCCATTGGAAGGAACTACCCGATCAATGACTGAAAAAGTAAATTCATGACCCGGGTATTCCTTAACATGCCTGGCAAGCGCATTCTCCATCTTCTCTTTTTTGATGGCATAAAGGTGTTCATAAAGGCGTTGCTGAAGTTTCCTGTCAGTTTTTCCTACATAAAACACCGGGCATGAAGAGCACCTAGCCAAACATACCACATGTATACCAACTAGGGTACTTGGTCTCCCTAATACTAAAAAAGATCCCTGCTTTAATAAATCTACAGTATTTACACATATTGCATTTGTACATCCCCCTAACCAGGGCATGGTTCGATTTCATCTGTAGAATACTCTTCAGATTCAACCCCCTCCTAAACACCACCTTGGGTGTGATCTCAAACTGTGAGTTACCTTGCATGTCTAATCGTAAAATACTCCAATTTTTCTTTATGATGGAGGAAATGTCCCCTGCATCAACACTGAAAGTTGTAATAAAACTGCAAAGGTAATTCCCATGGGCTTGCATATGGGATGGTTCGGGGTTCTGGGGTGCTACATTATTTCCCAAAATTGGTACGTAGAACCCATTCTTCCTCTTACCGCAAACTTCCTTGACCAATTCTGATATGAGATGGTCCGGGTATCCCCTGTTCAAAAAAAGGCCACGAATAAACTCACATTCTTCAAGGAACTTAGACACCATCCTCGCCACCCTCACCAACTGCCCCTTTACTATCGACCTCTTTTGATGGAGGGGGGTGACTGCTCTCAAAATGTAAATAACTGTTAAAAAAAAGTTACTTTATGATGAATTTTGGCAGTAAAACAGCCTAGAGGGATATCCTTAAATAACTCCACATCTAAGTAAGAGATCCTCTCCTTAGAAAAACTGAATGTAAATTTCAAAAACTGGTGGAGGTATTAAAACTATCTAACAGTGTCTCACAGCCACTTCCCTCTCCCCCTGTAGGATGATAAAAATATCATCCAAGAATCTAGTGTAAAGCAGGGTTTTCTCCTGAATGATAGGATTAGGGAAAACAAACTCTCTCTCCCAGTAAGTCATCACCAAATTGCCAACGCTGGCCCCACAAGGAGACCCCATAGGGACCCTATTAATTGGTGGAACCAACGATTGTTAAAGGAGAAAAAATTACAGGTCAGAATGATGTCCAATAACTCCCTCACCATCAGAATGTCCCCAGCAGGTGCCTCTTTAATGGTCATGATAGCTTCAATCCATTCTAACGCTGTAGAATGAGAGATGGAAGAGTACAAATCAATAATCAATGCTGGCGGCTTCTTTTTTTAAGTTTGTTTTGTTTTGCGGTATTTCAGTTTTACTGATTCAAAATCGTCAACCAGGTTGAGCAGGCATGATCTCCCTTTCACAAAGCCAAACTGCGGGGGGTCTACAGTTTGGAGATTCCCTACATCTTGGTTAATCAGATCGATGACAATGGGCTCCATAGCTTTACATATCAGACTCGTCAGGCTAATGGGACGATAATTCCCAGAGTCTGTAGTCACTCCCCCTTTATGGAGAGGGATGACGGTAGCAGTGTGTCATTCGGTAGGGACAAAGCTTGAGGTGAGGCTGTGATTGAACAGGGCACACAGATGTGGTGCCAGTTTGCTTTGTACTTCATGTAGAACAAAGCCAGAGATATTATTGAGTCCCATGGAAGCTGTATTCTTGGCCTTGGACAATGCAGCTTTAACCTGTGCTGCAGTGATGCTGGGTGCTTGGCATTCTTTCGGTACCATGATTGGTCCTTTAGGGGGAAGAGAGGAGTAAAGCTGGCACTGAATCTGTTGGCCAGTATGTTGGCAACATCTGTTGGCTCAGTATAGGAGGTACCATTGTGCAGCAACTCAGAGCAAATCTGGGCATTGCTGTGGAGGTTCTTTATAGAAGGCTTTATGATTTTTAGTGTCTGCCACAATTCTACCTTCATATCTGGCTTTGGAGGATTTGATGAGGGATCTCAACGTTTTGTTGAGACTAATAAGGGAGTTTTCCCAGTCTTGGGACTTCACCTTTTTCTGCAACAGTTTTTTCCTTCTGTTGTAGAGTTTATTAATGGCAGAGGACCACCAGATTGGCTTCCTTTTTTTGGAGGAGAGCATCTTGGTTCTGTTGGATATGGCTAGTTCCATGCATTTCAGTACATGTTCACACAGTGCGTTGGTGTATGATTCGGCAATCATGCAGCTATTTTCCATTGGCATAGGTGCCGTGAAGTTAGCCACCTCTGTATTTAGGAATCCAAAGTCAGCTTTGGAGAAGTTTTTCAAGGTGGTTACCTTTGCAGGGGGTGTGGGTGAGATGTGGATTTCCACAGTGATTAGTTTAGAGTTGGATCTGACCAGTGAGAGACTGACTATTGGTGTAGAGCAACTGTCATCCATGTTAGTAATAACCAGGTCAAGGATGTTGCTTCTTCTAGTGGGGGTCCGAATGAGCTGATCAAGGGCATTGGAACTGATGAATTCCAGGAAGCGTTGGACCAGTGTGGTTAGGAACGTGGAGCGAGTCTAGGGACATGGTTGGGGACCTATAGCAGGCTATGACATGGATCGCCGTCTTACCCAATATTAGTTGCACCTGAAATATCTCAGATGCGTTATGCTGGGCTACTAGTCCGGAGGTGTGCATATCCATATGGAAACACCACTGTCTTCTGAGCTTCGGTCCATGTTTTGGGGCCGAAAGGTGTAAAATGAGTTATAGCCTGGTAGCACAGGTGTGCTTTCTGCCGCTTTAAACCAGGTCTCCGTTACAGCACAATTGTCGATGTTCTCCACTTTGAGGAGTGCTTCAAGTGTGTGCATCTTGAGATTTAGACTTCTAGCTTTGAGCTCAGAGTGCATTTATTTATAGCTGTTACAATGGTAATTTGGTCTTTGGAACACTGCCTAAGAAATGCACTGTAGGGGTGGGCAAGAGCCTTAGCCAGTACCCGGAAACCCAGGGGTGCCAGATGCAGGCCAGCTCTGACAAAGCATCGAGGTCTGTCAGTCATGTCATCCCAAGCAGACAGATACTGGATCCCCTTAGAATGACATTAGAAACTTAGCCAATTGTTGAAGTCTATCATTTTTTTGTTTGTGCTGCGGTATCATTCTGGGTGATGGAAAGATTCTGCTCAGGGCTAGGGTCATACCTGCCTGGGCCACATAATCCAAGATCTCCACCATGTCTCTCTTCATGTAGTCCAGGGAGGTGTGTCTCATGTCATTCACACCCACATGGACAATGACAAAGTCATACTTGTACTTGTTGTGGAGTGACCTGAGTGCGTGTGTAACGCGTCAGATTCTGGCACCTGATAGATAGCTGACTGTTACCTTCTCCTTATTCAGCCTAGTGAGTGGGACATCAGCATGCCTCACTATTGAGTCACCAATGATTAGTATATTGGGTAAGCTGTTTAGCCTTAGGTTGAGGGGCACACTGTGGAGGCGAGCTGTGTGCCCTGTGGTTTGTGCTGTGTTGTGGTGCTCGAGTGCATTTCTGTCTTGGAAGTCAGTGCTGTTTGAGTAAATTTCTATTGACAGCCTCCATGAAGGAGGGGTGCATGGTTTGTGTTTTTATGTGAGAGCTGAGATGGTGGGCGTTCTGGAGGGCTGTGTGTTCCATGTGGTGTGGTGCAGGTGTTGCCCTCCTCTTGACCAGCTAGTCCGGTCTTGGCTGGAGAGTGCATAGTTTCCAATTTGGTGATATAAGTGCATCTCTCACAAGTCTGAGTGTTGGGAGGTTAAGAGGAGAGGGGTGTCTGTGTACATGAGGCAGTTGCTACATTGCTTCAGAATGCCCAAGTGCACCAGGTTAATAGGAGAAAGCACATAGAACTGCCCTTTAATCATGCCAGGAGGGATGGTCATAACTACTAAGTATTGGAGCTATTTCTGTGAAGAACAACTAGTGCTGATGGCACTTAGGTGTGCTACAACAATTGCTACAAAAACCTGTTGAAGTGCAAGAGATTAAGCTATCTGAAGTGCAAGAGAGAAAAAATAATTAGCAAGATCTATGGGAAAAGACTGAAGAGCAGACTTTGGCACCAGTAATAGTTTACCTCACCTCAGAGCCGCTGCACAGAGATGAAACATGTGCAAACCCACGCAAACACGGGCTTTTAAAACAGAAAGTTGAAAGGGATGGAAAAACTGCCCAAATGACCAATAAACTACAATTTCTGGGCCACAAGCCACTCCTCTTGTGGTAGATAGGCTTCCTAGTGCTTACCACTCCCACTGATGTTTACCATTCCCACTGATAAGCTAGAAGGCTTCCCTCCAACACAGAAAGGCTTGGGGGGCTCAGAAGCTTACAAACAGTTCTGGAAAGAGCAAATCTGTATCTGGACTAGACTAGTTACAGGAAAGGTGGGAAACAAGCGCAAATGCACATCAGAAACTACTAAAAAAAGAAGAAAGAATATAAAGATCATGACCAGAAAAACAGATAAGAAAAGCAAATGTTTGCAGTGGCATGCATACAGAATTCCTGGAATGGTAATACGTTGACCTAGATCTGATGCATGACTGGCTAAGGAGAGATGAACTGAAACCAAAAGGTGAAAGGTTAATGGGAGCGCAAGACAGTAGGCAAGAGTATATGCTGGTTTACAGAATCTATAAAAAGGTGGGAGATGCAGACATGCAGATTCTTCTTGTACAGAACTAGAAAGAGTTGCGCATCTGTTGCTAGGTGGAGTATATTCATGCCTCAGGGCCTGTATACCAAAAGGCTCAATAATGTGGGGATTGTGCAAACATACAATATACAAAGCAGCTGAGAAATACTAGAAACATGAACCGCAAAGAGTTAAAAAGAAAAATGAAATAATTATATCACGGGGTCATTTAATACTAACAATTAAAAAAGCAGAAACAAGAAAACCAAATATAGCACTTTAAGAAAAAAGGCAAACCAGCATTACTATTAAAATGGCTACATCTACAGACTAT